>NC_073745.1:295850107-296150940 GCF_029784135.1 Toxorhynchites rutilus septentrionalis | reverse complement strand
ACCTTTGCGTGATACTTTTTGATTACGGCGGCAACTTTCGACAGGCATTCGTTGAATTTTATCATCAAGTCCCTCTCGTCTTCATTGTGAATACGACATGGCGGGAGTGATTGGCTGCTGCTCAGACACGACCGGCCTTATCTGAGCCTCCCGCGTATAGATGTTCATTTTTGGCCAGATTCTCTTTCACCGTTTGGCTGGTTGCTTCGATATCCTGGCTTAAGAAGCGGCAGGGATAGGATGTTGTAAATACCAGATCAGCGATATCCGACGGACACGATATGCTTCAGGATGTCAGGAACTCCTTCGCTGTGGGGTGGAGCTGGCAGTATGAACAAAATCATCAAGTTGCTTGATTGTGCTGCTGCTACGAATCGACAGCATTTAATCATTTTTGTTGAAGGCTTATTAAGCCTTCGTAAGATTTAAGGAACATTTGTTCCATTGAATTATTTTTTGTAGTTTTTTTCCATCGCCATCCGAAATTAGTTCATTTTTTAATGTTAGCATTAAAATCATTGAAAAATGGATTGGAATTTTCAAGCATCCCACTCGGTAATTTGAAGAAAATGGTATAATTCGAATCGTGCTCGCTAGGTGTAAATGCTCTGACTGAGCGAGTTTTTTTTGTCCAAATTTGTTCAAATCATATTTGATATAGTAGGTACATACATAAAATAAGTTTGGTCTATTCACCTAGAGACTCAATTTAATTTTTTTCATGCATACAAAAACGTAGTAAGAAAAACATAACGTTCCGCACAATGAGGTTTGGTTTAGTTGGAGTGGCATATTTTTCCAGGGTCAAAGCTACAAAAGGAACCTCTTCAAGAGCAGAATGTGATGTGATATCAGCTTTAGTAAATAGAACATTGTAAGTCGTTATTCACCTCTGACCATTTTGTCCCCAAACATCAAAGTAATTTATATGCCTATTAATCGCTGAGATCAAACAAAATATCTGTTCACCTCTCCTGAAATATGTGAACAGTCGTTCAAACTGATGATTTGTCCAACATATCAGATTGAATAAATTGAATTTCACGAGAAATTCCTTAGATATCATGAACTGTAATTTCTGTTTTAATTTTTATTTTGACATGCGACAGTTCTACTGAAGTACAGGGTGACTCAAAAGTCATTAATTTCTTCAAACATAAGGTAACTATCAATACGGCATCACAGAATAGATTGAGTTCATGACTGTAGATAAATTTATGCAGGTTTTGGTGATTATGATGACAATAAAACTAATCAAATTATTTTTGCTTCTAATTCGTTTATCACTCTTGTTAAGATCATCAAGTGGCCATTATTTTTCGTTCATTGATGGAGGCAATTAATCTTATCAAACCACCTAGATTCAGTTTCCGGCTTACGGAATATAAGATTCGGATTCCGCTTCAAAAACCGGTTAACCAATCGCTTTCTGCTATTTTCTTTAGCTTATTGAAAGGGTGTTTGGGTGCTCCCGTGGCCGAGTGGTTAGCGTCATAACTAACATGCCGGGTGTTCGGGTTCGATTCCCGTTCTGGTCGGGGGAATTTTTCGTCAATTAAATTTCCTCCGACTTGCACTGTGATCACGCGTATTCTAGAGCTTGCCACTCAGAATGCATTTGAGGCGTGTTATTTGGCATAGAAATCTCAACTAAGTACTAATAAAAATGACGCAAGTAATACTACGTTGAGACGGCGAAGTTCCTCTAGTCCTTCGTGATCCCATAAAATCTAGGTTCTAGGTCGAATAGGACCTGAATGAGCTCCGCTTCCTGCTCCGCCGTAAATATGGTATCTCTTGGTCCTAGTTGCGAGCTTACCATTTTCCGCAAAACGTGATTCTGTAATGTAGACCTGGAGATTCCAAAAGTATTGGAAGTACTTTTGACAAAAACTTCACCAGCGAGAGCTTCTTTTGCAAGGATGTAGCTCTCCTGGGACCAACTCTCACGATTCAATTTCCTTTGGTAGCGGCGAGGTATCTGGGCTTACCCCACTCAAAGGGTAACGGTCTTATTCCAACAGCACACATTTTTAAGAAGACTATTTCTATTAATGTTTAATTTACTTCAACTCGAATTCCAGTGATAGTTAACAACCCAGGGGATGAACTGTAGAGCAACGAAAAAGGATTTGAAACCTCGTTCTAGAATAAAAGCTTAAACTCCACTACTGAAAAATTACATCCGATTGTGCATCTTCGACACTCGCGTTTGTTTGGGTTAATATTTTGACATTTGACGGATCACGGTGGGTTCGATGTGATCTTCTTCTTCTTGAATGGCGTTAACGTTCTCTGTGGAACTTTGGCCGTCTCAACGTATGCATTAACTAGCGTCATTTTCTAAATACATAGTTGAGATTTCTTAAGCCAAATTACATGCCTTGAATGTACTCCGAGGGGCAAGCTCTAGAATACCCGTGAGCACAGTGCACGTCGGAAGAAATTCCTTTGACGAAAAGTCCCCCGACCAGAACGGGAATCAAACCCGAACACCCGGCATGATAATGTGAGACGCTAACCACTGGGCCACGGATGCACGATGTGGTCTAAAATGTCTTAAATAACAGATACTAAAATGTGCAGTGTTCAAAATCATAGTTAAGAAGTGACCCCTGTCTGGAAGGTCGGAAAATTATGAATTTTCGTGAATTTTTTTCGGATGTTACGAATAGAGTGAAGTGTTCGTGTATTTTGGTTATTATTCAAGATATATATGAAGATGTATTTTATATATAGGGGTTTCTGAAAGTCAGCCATTTTTGTTAAAAATGAGATATTTTTCCTGAAAATTCTCTAAACAGCGATTTTTTAAAAATCCAAAAAATGAAATATCAAAAAACGGCTATCTAACGCCTCAGATAATTCATTTTTACATGCTGATAAAAAATTTCAGCCAAATCGGTCGAGTAGACCCTGAGATATCGATACCACCATTTGAAATAACATGGTTTCGAGAAAAACGTGTTTTAAAATTCATATAGCAGTACTATATCCCTTGGGGTAACTTCATACTTTTGGCTGTAAATTTCCAACGAAATTAAATATCGAAAAATCCTTTTAGGACAATATTTCTGAGTGCATTTTCACATCCGAAAGAGTATATAGGTGCTTTCAAAATCTGCAGCAAGGCGTGAGGAACATGAGAGTTTTTTTTTCCACGCACTCAACTCTAAGATTAGAGCACAACGTAATACAGCCCACCCCACAGTTCCCTTCAGACGGAACAGAGTCCTTACCAAAGCTTGTCACCTCCTTGCCCGGAAGCGCATGAGATGGAGACAAAAATCATATTGTTCGGACGTTGCGAAGGCTCTAGTCGCCCGACCCAAGTGCCCTCTATAAGGCAACGTCCAGGTTCGAAGTCCTGGGAACCACTGACTAATTCCTGAGTCATTCCACACAGAAGGAATTATGAGCTGTACCAAAGAATGATGAACACGACTTATTTTCTACTTACGATATTTATTCAGTGTATGTGTATGTGTATCTATGTATGTAAAATGGTGTAGTGTCTCCGGGTTGGCTGATTTGGGCTGAGCTCTGGCGTCTGGCGGTCCTCTCCATGGTATGGCGTAGCGTGGTCAGGATGGAAGAAGGCTGATGTTGGCTGGTCTACTCAGCCATTTGGCGCGCGCGCAGCATGCTGGTTTCTACTATCGTTCCAGCAATAAGAGAGGCCAGCTCTCTTTGTATGTTCCTTTTATATCCTCCAAGATGAGTGACCAGCTTCCTCCATGAGTACCGGTATTCTGGAGAGAATGGAGATGAATTATACCCACTGACCACCTTCATTTATCTCCCCGGTTAGCCCCAGCCAAGGTGTGGTATGTTCTGTTGTTCTGTTTTATGAGTGCGATGTGTTTTTCCTATGGTACTTGACTCACTCTTCCAGTGTGTCCCTAAGGAACCTGGAAATCAGGTTACAAGCTTTCGAATCACTTTCATTTGGATTTCTTCCCTTTGCTCTATTTCTGGTAATGAGAAAGTCGATTCACTCGTAAAGATGGGTAGTATACAAGACACTATTTTTGAAAGACAAGACACTCCTTCTGTAGACACTCCTTGAGCTAGATCTGCCCGTTTACAGTCTCGGTAGTCACAAACGGCGCACTCCGTTTGTCGCATGAGCAGATCGCTTGCCAAATCATGAGTTTCTATAGAAACTTTGGAAGCTTCTGCTTCCATATTCCCTCCGGAACATCAAACTTGTGCTGGGCGATTAAGAACAGTAGCTCAGGAAGCTGACGAAAATCCGCCTTGACATGTAAGTTTCATCATCCATGATTCCACAATATTTTGCCGTTCGTCACGATTTGGAGCCTTCTGCACTTTTTACGTATGTAGTCCTCCCTCCCGGTCCTTGGTTCTCAGAACGAAAAATTTGAAAAGATTCAACTTTTTTGCCACATCCCTGATCAAAGCATTGGGATTCCGCTTAGACGCTTTCAAGACGCGCTTGTGATCCTGATCACTAATGGAACATCCATTTTGACCGTATTCCTCCTTCCGTTCGATGCCCAGAGTTTCGTAGTAACGTTCAATCTCATGACTCACCGTTGAATGCACGATTCTGAATTGTTTTCCGATGTCCCGATGAGAGAGTTGAGGATTTTCCAGGTCGCCGTCATCAAAACTGAGAACTATTATCAGTATCAGCTGAATTTTGAAAATAGAGACATTTGAGCCAAAGAAGCGTCACTTGGGCTTTTGTTTTGGGAGAGTTCGAACTCTTCGTACTCAATTCAAAAAAATCTGCCACTGAAGCGCATCGAATGATTGCTGATACCTTTGGGGAGACCGCTATTACCGCCAACGTGTGTTCAACGCTTCAGGTGAGGTGAAAACGTTTGAAGACACATGAAGACTTCATGAAGATTCAACGCAACAGGAAATAACAGCATAACTCAACAAACTAGTTCATATCGTTTGCTAGCTTTGAGAATGATCCAGAAACATGGGAACTGAGTTCAATGCGCATTGAAGTCGAGAGTCGTCGAACGGCGTTTGTTTACGAACGAAAGGCTTACGAGCTGCCCCAACGCCAAAAACAAAAGGGGTTGTTTCGACGGATTATTACTGGGGATGACACATGTGGCTCATGTCGTTAAAGCTTACCCGGAAACATCTCAACGGGACTTCCCATTTGCCATATTCTCCGGAAATCGCCTCTAATTCGCGGGTTTTGGTTGTGTTGAACTTTGATTGTGTTAGTAGCCGGGAAGATAGGAAGTTCACATACCAGGCATACCAGTCAGTTACTCAAATGGTACAAAATTGAATGTGTCAACGAATAACGTTGAAAGAGGATATACAGAAGCTAATTACAGATTTCCAAATCATATTTTTCGCATTATGAAAAAAAACAGAACATATCACGAACTAAAATGTTTAATTTTTTCTTTGATTTCAGAAATAGTATTCTAATGTCTACTATGTTTGGATTCTAGAGAAACTTCATGGAAGTTTGACTTTTGTCAGCAATTGTAATTACTTTTTTCATAATTAAGGTGCTGAAAACTTCAGTCGTCTAAAACTAAGACCCAAGCGGAAAACTTTTCGTCTCAATCGAAGTCATACGGAGTCAATTAAATTTATTTTTCAAGTTCATTTTACATAAAAAAAACTTGCAACCTTTTTCCCATGCACTGTCAAATGTTTATCCGTCAAAGGAACAAAAGATTGTGTGACTCTGACTTTGTTCGTTTACGTTTTTGGTCGACGTAACGAGAAGTAAAATTGAATTGAAATTAAGTTTAGATCACTTCAAAAATACTGAAATTTCAGTTTCTGTTAAAATGTTGGCCCCTTATAATTCTGAACGCTAGCATTGATTTAGGAAAAAAAAACTAGAAGTTGGTTATATATGTGATATAACCACAAGTCGGACGTAGGACTACCGTTGTCTTAGCTTTCAATAAGTAACAAGCATATTACTTTAAGACATTTTATCTGTCGAATAAGGTGATTATCATACCATTTCATTGAGCCGTTAAAAAATAATTAGTGCTCAAACGATGAATCGGTTCCTCTTCGGAAAAAATACCAAGCGCCAACAACATTGCAACACGGCAACGCTCGTCAACACCCTTCGCGTGCAAATGAAGAGGCTCTGAAAAATCTGAATTTTGAATCAATTCCACCAACTCCCCGTATTCTCTCGACCTTGCGCTTTGCGATTTTCTTTTTCCTCTACTCGAAAGAGACCTTCACCTAGGGGTTGCTCTTGGTTGCGATTGCATCACGGGAACCGAATGTGCAAATCTTCCTTTGCTCGAGCGCATTTTCAAGCGAGTAAAATAAATCACAGCCTGTAGGTATTTGCGATGACGGTTTCTCCAGTTGCTTTGATTTTGCGTCCATGTTCAGGAACACGTTTCGATCACCATAAAAGCAATCATCATCAATGAGCTAGATTGTTATGATTCCAACAGCCTGTTCTCAAAGCAATTTTAAAGCTATTGAGACAAGTTTTTGGGTCAATAATAACCAATCATATAACTCATGGACATTTGGTCTTTCGAATTAAATGTGTTACAGTTGATAGTCGATACGGAGCTTAGAAACAAGAACGCAGCCAGAAAGAGTAACGCTTTCCATCTTAGTAGTAGAAAATGTAGTAGAAAAAAGAATGACTCTCTTAGTTCGCCATAGTTAACTCGGTATCATCATTCTCAAAGGCTCAATTGTAGAAATAAATGTAGTTTGGTATAAATTAAATGGTTGTACTCCACGAATAAAGTGTTCTTCATCTGCTACGTATTTGGTGTTATTCGTTTATCCTAAGTCTCGTATCGTTTCCCGTATCACGTAACGCATTGGAGGGGACAGTTGGAATGAGAACAGATTCAAATCACGGGGACGTCCAGGAATTGTCAGCACTATTGAATCCGGTGAATTGAAGAATTCGATAAGGGTTGAAACAAAATGATTCTCATACCACTCCGTCCAGCCGGAAAAGAGGTGCACGTCCTTGCAGTCCAGCGTCACTCTTCCGTTTTCGAAACTTTGAACTTACACCCCGGTACAGAAATGAAAGACGTAGTCCTACGTCAAAACTAGTTCGTTCATTTCATTTGCTTATTTTTACTTTTAATAACAACACTTTTCCTATGTAGTGGACTATTATAAGAAAAGTAACCTACATAAACCAAATCTGTGACGTCACAGATTTAAAAAATCTTTCCACCTTCCATTTTCCATCTCGGAATGGACCAATGTACTAATTAGTTAATCACCACTGTATCTCATGTTCTAGTAAATTTTATCTTCACATAAGGAAAGTCGATTTGTTCACATTTAATAAAATATGTATTTTTTAACAATCAGCAATGATAACGAAAACTATTCAGCGGACAAAGTCCATCAAAAAGATGCCCCATTGAACATAACAAAAAGTCAAGTCGTTTCATATCAGTTCATTGTGCAGCTAGATGGAACGCGATGGAAAATTGTTTTATAACCTGGGCAGTAAATCAACCTGAGCCCCATAGGGACGCACGCATGCGTAGCGGTTATGGAGTAATTAAAACATCCAAATGTACATGAAAATGGATAATGCTGCCCACGGTGCTGTCACAAACGGACTTAAATTATTAAACTGAAGTGATTTCCATGTGAAAATACAGGGTTGATATGCACAGGCAGAGCTTATCCGACAGCCGTTCGGATTTTTTTTGTCATTTTGATTACCTCTGTTAGTTATATCATAAACTTGCTGAATCCTCAAACCTCAACTGAAAGCGTTTTCGTTTTTAATAAATCACATCAATTCATTGTAACACTAATATTTTTTTTCTCTATTCGATTCTATTTCATTTCATCCGTCCGTCTTCTCTGGTCGCTCGATTTGCGCCTCCAATTGAACTCACCGGTAATCATCGCGTCGATTTGGATCCTCCAAAAAATCGTCCTTCCACAGCTGTAAGTATTGCATTTTATTACCTTTTTTGATTGATTTCTTGGGTAAGCAAAAAATACCTTGAACGGAGGATTTCCTTATTCTATACCTTGGATTACACCTTTCAACGTTTATACACTTCTTCTGCCAGGAGGGTAATAAAGTAATTCGATACGCAACAAATACCCACAGCCACAAACGAGGAAGCTGCTGGACAGGGGTTACATCACGGTAATATGAAATGTATACGCGCGCCGACAGCAAAAATATTCGAGCTTTGAAATTCAGTGCACTTCCTGCGGTTGAGCGACGCGCAAACGCGCAAAGTGCTTACGTTGCACGTGTGTGGCTGGGGCGCGTTACACAACACATTGTGTTTACCCCTCGGGAAACCACAAAAGTTGGTGAGAAAACAAAAAAATAGATATGGAAAATAACAACACCAGCCAGTCAAGGATTTATTTTTTTTTCTTTTACGCGCGTCTGATATCGAGTTGTGATAGGCGAAGTGTGAAATTCTTGACGATATAGGTGTGTAATGCAACGCCAATGAATTAATATTGCACTTTTTTATTTTGCTGCAAACAATGCAGGAAATAAGATGTTTGATAGCGTTCAATTTATTTTTCCTCTGAATCAAATTATATTGCAAAGCTTTACAAAGTGCTTGAATTTCCTTCTCGATGTACGAAGTATTGCTTAATCGAATTTGATACCAACATAACATCCAGCAGTGGAGCAGATTAAATACAGGCAAAGACCACAGAGGGAGCATTTTACCGCAAAAAAATCATTTTTGAATTCGAAGCGTATACGGAACACATTGAGCCAAATTAGTCTATCGAAATTGCAAATCACCGCTAGGCCAGAGACACACGGTGTCGACGAACACAGAATATTGATATCGATGAATAGGCCTAGGTGGAAAACGAAATAGCTTCTGCCAAAAATGTGGTAGGGCTAGAGGCTATATTCTTTAAAATATTTTGAAAAATGGTTTATGAAACTAGTCTTTGGAATTTTTTTTTTCTGAGTGTATGACTTAAATTCATAATAATAATAATAATAATAACGCTAGCATAATAAAGGAGCGAATCTATTGCACCACCACTGGATCCAGTGGATGAGCCTAGAGGACAAGAGCCGGCAGAGGATCAACAACGAGGTCAATTAAAGAACGAATTGGCTTTCCACATGGATGCAGCAGTGACCCAGTTTTACGGAACGGACCCCTTAACCCGACACAAGATTCCGAAGTTGCAGTATTCCCACCGACTAACGAGTGCCGTCCAAGTACTCGACCAGGAAGTACTACCTGTGTACCTGGAAGTGGTAGAGAATCTAGAGGAGCTGCAATTTATCGTTTATTGTGGAACTGTAGCTGTTGTACGGACGTTAGGAATGCGCACCTTTCACCAAGACGATAGACAGAACCGCGTACTCTCCAAAAAACCGAAACCTGCTTGGATGAGACGCCTGGAAGGTCGTATCCAAACGCTCCGAGTAAAAATCGGTCGACTAACGCAGTACAAGAGGGGAAGTCGATCGCGAAAGCTGATTCGTGGAGTTGCTGAAATTGTGAAGCCGGCAGAGCTCTCTGATCTTAATGAAAACCGCATCATTGAGATCCTCGACACCCATGTACAACGGTTGAGTGCTCTATCAAAAAGGTTAAGACGTTATACGGAATGTACGAAAAGGCATGCGGATAATCGTATGTTCAGTATGAACGAAAGGGAGGTCTACAGCCGCATCAAAAAGAAACGCAATAATTACGATGGTGGTCTTCCTGAGATTGACGAAGTTACCCAGTTTTGGTCAGGCTTATGGGAGAACCCTATTCAACACCGAAGTAACAGGATGTGGCTGGCAGAAGAAGAGGAATATGGAAACGGACTTGAAGCAATGCCTGCCGTTATGGTAACCGCCCATGATATCAACGAAGCCATTCGATATTCCAGGAATTGGGCTGCGCCAGGACCAGATTTCGTGCACAATTTCTGGTACAAAAAGTTTTCTTCAACTCATGGGCGAATGGCAGAGTGCTTCAATAAGGTATTAGAAAATCCCCAAACAACACCGGAGTTCGTGACCAGGGGAATTACTCATCTGATGCCAAAGGATCAAGACACAGCGAATGCGGCGAAGTACAGGCCAATAACATGTCTAACGAGCCTGTACAAGCTACTTACGTCGGTGATTAATAAAAAGATACAAAACCATTGCGAAGTTAACGAAATATTAACAGAAGAACAGAAAGGCTGTAAACAGAACACGTGGGGCTGCAAAGATCAAGTCGTTATCGATGCAGTCATCGTCGGACAAGCAAGCCGAAACAGAAGGAACCTGAGTATGGCGTACATTGACTATAAAAAAGCATACGACTCAGTACCGCATACGTACCTGATATAGGTACTAAAAATGTACAAGATACATGATGGCGTCATCAGGTTTATGGAACACGCAATGGTAAACTGGAGCACCTCGCTTAGTATCACCGACGGAACAACTATGTTGAGATCCAGAACTCTCAATATTCACAGGGGAATATTCCAAGGTGACACATTCAGTCCTTTGTGGTTTTGCCTTGCGATGAACCCCTTGAGCAGAGCACTCAACCGAAGCAGCCATGGCTACCATATCAACAGAACGACGACAATAAACCATACCTTCTATATGGACGACTTGAAACTGTTTGCGGAATCAACAGAAGCGCTACATAGTCTTCTACAGTGTGTTAGCGACTTTAGTTCCGATGTGCGGATGGAACTCGGAATCGAAAAGTGTAAGGCAATACAGCTCCACCGTGGACGATTGGTGGAGACTGAAGGATTCCGCATTAACGAGAGTGAAGTGATTCAAGATTTGGTGGAAGGCGAATCCTATAAGTACCTGGGATTTCTGCAATTGAAAGGGATTTGTCACACAAAAATCAAGAAGGAACTCCAGGAACAATTCTTGATCAGAATCAACCAGGTTTTGAAAACAAACCTCTGCGGCGGCAAAAAAATCAAAGCCGTCAATACGTTTGCCGTTCCTTTACTCACGTACAGTTTCGGGGTGCTGAAGTGGACGAAAACCGATTTAGAAACAATAGAAAGAGCAATGAGAGTGACGTTGACAAAGCACCGTATGCACCATCCAAAGTCGTCCATAGAAAGATTCACCTTGCCACGTGTTGAAGGAGGAAGAGGTGTCACTGACATTAGAGCGCTTTGCAGTTCCCAGATCCAGCAGTTGCGGAGTTACTTCGTGGAAAGTCAGACCCGTCACGATATCTATCGCGCTGTCTGTGAAGCGGACCGTGGATTCAGTGCCCTGCATCTGGCGCAGGAGCAGTACGAACTTAGCTGCAATTTGCAGACCATAGAAGAAAAAACAACATCATGGAAGCAAAAGGAACTTCATGGGACACACCCCCATCGTTTAGAGCAAGCGCATATCGACAAAGTATTATCGAACACGTGGCTGGTGCGAGGTGAACTCTTTTCTGAAACAGAAGGGTTTATGGTAGCCATCCAGGACCGGATAATAGCGACCAAAAACTACCGGAAGTACATCTTGCACGAAAACGTTGTTGACTGTTGCAGAAAGTGCAATAAAGTAGGAGAGACGATAGAACACGTCATAGCCGGCTGTGGAGCGCTAGCCGAATCAGCTTATCTCAATCGTCACAACTCGGTTGCCAAGATTGTTCATCAACAGCTAGCATCAAAACGCAACTTGGTAAATCAGTTGGTACCCTACTACAAGTATATTCCGGATCCGGTTTTGGAAAATAGCTGCTACAAGTTGTACTGGGATCGCGAGATTATTACGGATGTCCGAATACCAGCTAATCGCCCTGATATTGTGGTCTACGATAAAAATAAGAAAGAAGTGCTGATAATAGACATTGCAGTACCGTTAGACCACAATCTACAATCTACGTTTGCTGCCAAGATAACCAAGTATCACGACTTGGCAGAAGAACTAAAACAAATGTGGCATTTGAAAGGCATCCGTATTATACCAGTAGTGATCTCTGCTACTGGTTTAGTTCCACACTCTCTCACGCAGTCATTGGAGGAGCTGCAAGTAACAGAGCAGCTTGCGGTTATGCAGAAAGCGGTGATTCTTGGAACGTGTAACATAGTGCGACGGTTCCTGAATCACCATAATTAGAACACGATGATTGTGCAGACACTATTATAAAGAGAAAAAAAGAAAAAAAAAAAAAGATACCACAGAGCCTAATCCCCCTTTGGCATTTAAGAAGCCCGGGGGTAGGTGAATATTCCAGCTCAATGCTGAGAAGTGCCATAACTCTATATAATAATAATAATAAGGCAGTACAGCTCCACCGTAGACGATTGGTGGAGACTGAAGGATTCCGCATTAACGAGAGTGAAGTGATTCAAGATTTGGTGGAAGGCGAATCCTATAAGTACCTGGGATTTCTGCAATTGAAAGGGATTTGTCACACAAAAATCAAGAAGGAACTCCAGGAACAATTCTTGATCAGAATCAACCAGGTTTTGAAAACAAACCTCTGCGGCGGCAAAAAAATCAAAGCCGTCAATACGTTTGCCGTTCCTTTACTCACGTACAGTTTCGGGGTGCTGAAGTGGACGAAAACCGATTTAGAAACAATAGAAAGAGCAATGAGAGTGACGTTCACAAAGCACCGTATGCACCATCCAAAGTCGTCCATAGAAAGATTCACCTTGCCACGTGTTGAAGGAGGAAGAGGTGTCACTGACATTAGAGCGCTTTGCAGTTCCCAGATCCAGCAGTAGCGGAGTTACTTCGTGGAAAGTCAGACCCGTCACGATATCTATCGCGCTGTCTGTGAAGCGGACCGTGGATTCAGTGCCCTGCATCTGGCGCAGGAGCAGTACGAACTTAGCTGCAATTTGCAGACCATAGAAGAAAAAACAACATCATGGAAGCAAAAGGAACTTCATGGGACACACCCCCATCGTTTAGAGCAAGCGCATATCGACAAAGTATTATCGAACACGTGGCTGGTGCGAGGTGAACTCTTTTCTGAAACAGAAGGGTTTATGGTAGCCATCCAGGACCGGATAATAGCGACCAAAAACTACCGGAAGTACATCTTGCACGAAAACGTTGTTGACTGTTGCAGAAAGTGCAATAAAGTAGGAGAGACGATAGAACACGTCATAGCCGGCTGTGGAGCGCTAGCCGAATCAGCTTATCTCAATCGTCACAACTCGGTTGCCAAGATTGTTCATCAACAGCTAGCATCAAAACGCAACTTGGTAAATCAGTTGGTACCCTACTACAAGTATATTCCGGATCCGGTTTTGGAAAATAGCTGCTACAAGTTGTACTGGGATCGCGAGATTATTACGGATGTCCGAATACCAGCTAATCGCCCTGATATTGTGGTCTACGATAAAAATAAGAAAGAAGTGCTGATAATAGACATTGCAGTACCGTTAGACCACAATCTACAATCTACGTTTGCTGCCAAGATAACCAAGTATCACGATTTGGCAGAAGAACTAAAACAAATGTGGCATTTGAAAGGCATCCGTATTATACCAGTAGTGATCTCTGCTACTGGTTTAGTTCCACACTCTCTCACGCAGTCATTGGAGGAGCTGCAAGTAACAGAGCAGCTTGCGGTTATGCAGAAAGCGGTGATTCTTGGAACGTGTAACATAGTGCGACGGTTCCTGAATCACCATAATTAGAACACGATGATTGTGCAGACACTATTATAAAGAGAAAAAAAGAAAAAAAAAGATACCACAGAGCCTAATCCCCCTTTGGCATTTAAGAAGCCCGGGGGTAGGTGAATATTCCAGCTCAATGCTGAGAAGTGCCATAACTCTATATAATAATAATAATAATAATAATAATAATAACGTGATAACCAAGATAACCAAGTATCACGACTTGGCAGAAGAACTAAAACAAATGTGGCATTTGAAAGGCATCCGTATTATACCAGTAGTGATCTCTGCTACTGGTTTAGTTCCACACTCTCTCACGCAGTCATTGGAGGAGCTGCAAGTAACAGAGCAGCTTGCGGTTATGCAGAAAGCGGTGATTCTTGGAACGTGTAACATAGTGCGACGGTTCCTGAATCACCATAATTAGAACACGATGATTGTGCAGACACTATTATAAAGAGAAAAAAAGAAAAAAAAAAAAAAAAGATACCACAGAGCCTAATCCCCCTTTGGCATTTAAGAAGCCCGGGGGTAGGTGAATATTCCAGCTCAATGCTGAGAAGTGCCATAACTCTATATAATAATAAAGGAGCGAATCTATTGCACCACCACCGGATCCAGTGGATGAGCCTAGAGGACAAGAGCCGGCAAAGGATCAACAACGAGGTCAATTAAAGAACGAATTGGCTTTCCACATGGATGCAGCAGTGACCCAGTTTTACGGAACGGACCCCTTAACCCGACACAAGATTCCGAAGTTGCAGTATTCCCACCGACTAACGAGTGCCGTCCAAGTACTCGACCAGGAAGTACTACCTGTGTACCTGGAAGTGGTAGAGAATCTAGAGGAGCTGCAATTTATCGTTTATTGTGGAACTGTAGCTGTTGTACGGACGTTAGGAATGCGCACCTTTCACCAAGACGATAGACAGAACCGCGTACTCTCCAAAAAACCGAAACCTGCTTGGATGAGACGCCTGGAAGGTCGTATCCAAACGCTCCGAGTAAAAATCGGTCGACTAACGCAGTACAAGAGGGGAAGTCGATCGCGAAAGCTGATTCGTGGAGTTGCTGAAATTGTGAAGTCGGCAGAGCTCTCTGATCTTAATGAAAACCGCATCATTGAGATCCTCGACACCCATGTACAACGGTTGAGTGCTCTATCAAAAAGGTTAAGACGTTATACGGAATGTACGAAAAGGCATGCGGATAATCGTATGTTCAGTATGAACGAAAGGGAGTTCTACAGCCGCATCAAAAAGAAACGCAATAATTACGATGGTGGTCTTCCTGAGATTGACGAAGTTACCCAGTTTTGGTCAGGCTTATGGGAGAACCCTATTCAACACCGAAGTAACAGGATGTGGCTGGCAGAAGAAGAGGAATATGGAAACGGACTTGAAGCAATGCCTGCCGTTATGGTAACCGCCCATGATATCAACGAAGCTATTCGATATTCCAGGAATTGGGCTGCGCCAGGACCAGATTTCGTGCACAATTTCTGGTACAAAAAGTTTTCTTCAACTCATGGGCGAATGGCAGAGTGCTTCAATAAGGTATTAGAAAATCCCCAAACAACACCGGAGTTCGTGACCAGGGGAATTACTCATCCGATGCCAAAGGATCAAGACACAGCGAATGCGGCGAAGTACAGGCCAATAACATGTCTAACGAGCCTGTATAAGCTACTTACGTCGGTGATTAATAAAAAGATACAAAACCATTGCGAAGTTAACGAAATATTAACAGAAGAACAGAAAGGCTGTAAACAGAACACGCGGGGCTGCAAAGATCAAGTCGTTATCGATGCAGTCATCGTCGGACAAGCAAGCCGAAACAGAAGGAACCTGAGTATGGCGTACATTGACTATAAAAAAGCATACGACTCAGTACCGCATACGTACCTGATAAAGGTACTAAAAATGTACAAGATACATGATGGCGTCATCAGGTTTATGGAACACGCAATGGTAAACTGGAGCACCTCGCTTAGTATCACCGACGGAACAACTATGTTGAGATCCAGAACTCTCAATATTCGCAGGGGAATATTCCAAGGTGACACATTCAGTCCTTTGTGGTTTTGCCTTGCGATGAACCCCTTGAGCAGAGCACTCAACCGAAGCAGCCATGGCTACCATATCAACAGAACAACGACAATAAACCATACCTTCTATATGGACGACTTGAAACTGTTTGCGGAATCAACAGAAGCGCTACATAGTCTTCTACAGTGTGTTAGCGACTTTAGTTCCGATGTGCGGATGGAACTCGGAATCGAAAAGTGTAAGGCAATACAGCTCCACCGTGGACGATTGGTGGAGACTGAAGGATTCCGCATTAACGAGAGTGAAGTGATTCAAGATTTGGTGGAAGGCGAATCCTATAAGTACCTGGGATTTCTGCAATTGAAAGGGATTTGTCACACAAAAATCAAGAAGGAACTCCAGGAACAATTCTTGATCAGAATCAACCAGGTTTTGAAAACAAACCTCTGCGGCGGCAAAAAAATCAAAGCCGTCAATACGTTTGCCGTTCCTTTACTCACGTACAGTTTCGGGGTGCTGAAGTGGACGAAAACCGATTTAGAAACAATAGAAAGAGCAATGAGAGTGACGTTCACAAAGCACCGTATGCACCATCCAAAGTCGTCCATAGAAAGATTCACCTTGCCACGTGTTGAAGGAGGAAGAGGTGTCACTGACATTAGAGCGCTTTGCAGTTCCCAAATCCAGCAGTAGCGGAGTTACTTCGTGGAAAGTCAGACCCGTCACGATATCTATCGCGCTGTCTGTGAAGCGGACCGTGGATTCAGTGCCCTGCATCTGGCGCAGGAGCAGTACGAACTTAGCTGCAATTTGCAGACCATAGAAGAAAAAACAACATCATGGAAGCAAAAGGAACTTCATGGGACACACCCCCATCGTTTAGAGCAAGCGCATATCGACAAAGTATTATCGAACACGTGGCTGGTGCGAGGTGAACTCTTTTCTGAAACAGAAGGGTTTATGGTAGCCATCCAGGACCGGATAATAGCGACCAAAAACTACCGGAAGTACATCTTGCACGAAAACGTTGTTGACTGTTGCAGAAAGTGCAATAAAGTAGGAGAGACGATAGAACACGTCATAGCCGGCTGTGGAGCGCTAGCCGAATCAGCTTATCTCAATCGTCACAACTCGGTTGCCAAGATTGTTCATCAACAGCTAGCATCAAAACGCAACTTGGTAAATCAGTTGGTACCCTACTACAAGAATATTCCGGATCCGGTTTTGGAAAATAGCTGCTACAAGTTGTACTGGGATCGCGAGATTATTACGGATGTCCGAATACCAGCTAATCGCCCTGATATTGTGGTCTACGAAAAAATAAGAAAGAAGTGCTGATAATAGACATTGCAGTACCGTTAGACCACAATCTACAATCTACGTTTGCTGCCAAGATAACCAAGTATCACGACTTGGCAGAAGAACTAAAACAAATGTGGCATTTGAAAGGCATCCGTATTATACCAGTAGTGATCTCTGCTACTGGTTTAGTTCCACACTCTCTCACGCAGTCATTGGAGGAGCTGCAAGTAACAGAGCAGCTTGCGGTTATGCAGAAAGCGGTGATTCTTGGAACGTGTAATATAGTGCGACGGTTCCTGAATCACCATAATTAGAACACGATGATTGTGCAGACACTATTATAAAGAGAAAAAAAGAAAAAAAAAGATACCACAGAGCCTAATCCCCCTTTGGCATTTAAGAAGCCCGGGGGTAGGTGAATATTCCAGCTCAATGCTGAGAAGTGCCATAACTCTATATAATAACAGTAATCGAATCAAAGCAACCACTGCATTCGTTAATTGACAAACGATTACACTTTCAATTAATACCGGTAATGTTTCGTTGAAATATTACCATTGCAACGCAAAAAGACAGGCGTCTGTTACACGAGAAACCCTCTCAAATTTCTCGCAAATTTCTCAGCGAAAATAGTTTTCTAACGAACGCAAATTGAAAACAATGCTTGATAATATTATGGTTATCAAACGATCGCCAAGCACCGACAGTTGTCGGTGCGACCTGTATACCGAGGAATGCAGTGTGAGCTTTATGCGATAACCACCAAATATGACAGCTGTCCGGAGAAAAGTACGCGTCAAAAATGAATACACGTAACGAATGATAACACGACACCCATTGCATACGTACTGTTTTTATTATACTCGTGAGCTTGGTTTTGTGTTATTTTATCTTTCCTCTCTTCCCCGTTTGTGATTTATGGATTGCGTTCATCGTGTGTGAAAAAAAAATCTTTTGCAAGTGGCTCAGCTTAACTGTTGTTGCATTTTTTTTTTGTTTTCGTTGAAATAATGCGGCCATCTATATTCAATTGCTAGCAAGTGCTTCGCCACATAACTTCATGCTCAATCGAAGTGTTTCGCCGTTTCGTCGATTGCCCACCCTTGTCTGGCGCTTCCAACTAATAAGGCAATGGGCGATGAAATTAATGATCAGCACTCACCATTGGCAGAGATTCTAAGCCGTTTCATTCAACCTTTCACGATTGCGTTTTGTTTTCACACCGAGGAGGCTTGGACGCCTGTTCTACACAAGCATAAAGTTTGGTTGTTATTTGTTTACGCTTGATTTTACGGGTCGTGTTTATAGATTGATTCCAATGCTTTTTGCTTCACTCTGATTATGTAATCGTTCTTAAATATTTGTGGGAATAATTCAGTCGCGTTTCTTATAATGCCAATCCGTCCTGGGAAAATACTTAAATGGTGAGGGTACCTTTGCATAATTTTTACATTGCTTAATTTCTGCGTTTGCTGGTAACAATCCAAATTTGAAATGGAAGATCTTAGCTTGATATCAAGGCTAAGTGCTACTCCTATTTAAATGTTTTACATTTTAAATGTTTTACATTTTAAATGTTTTACATTTTAAATGTTTTACATTTTAAATGTAAGGACTGTATCGTTAATTACGGATACGCCTCAGAGTTGATGGCTGTTTATTTTTTTCATGTTGTTGACACATCAAGTGTTCATACACCGTCGTTAAATGCTCGTATTTTCTGTAAGTACAACAATGACGTAAAACGTAAATCCACCAACAACCGAATCGAAACATAAATATCAATGAGAAAATTAGACAGATGGAATGAGTGTCCATGCGGCCCGGAAAGCTATCAAGCATCCAGGCCAATATTGAAAACAAAGATTTTCAGGCAAATGGTATTGTGCAAACAAATGTGGAGCTTCATTCGGTATAGTTCAAAGTGTTAGAGAACGTAACTCGCTGAAGACATATAGGAATTAAAAATGTCCCAAACGCGGTAAAATTCAGACAAAGTGCGATGTACAAATTATGTAACGCAAAAAAATTGAATTTTGGACTATCTCCCCCCTAACATAACGCTATTCATATATCTAACCCACAGTAAGTAACGGAACCACCCTCCCTCCCCCTTTTAGCGTTACGTAATTTGTGCACGACGCCCAAGCTTCGCAGACAATTATACTTTTTTAATAAACCATTGAATAATTGTGTAATGTCAATCATTATCTAAGCACGCTAAGTTCCACTTTGCGCTCTTCAAGCTGTACCGATCAAAACGAGCAACTAAAGTAGCAGCAGAGTAAAATATTAATATGAGGGGCTCAGAATGAAAGGGGTGTAAGTGATTTGATCGATTTCTCTTCATCACCTTTTTTCTTTAGGTAATAACTCAACTGCAAAAACGTTCCAATTCAAGTTTGCTATAGAACCAGATAGATGAGGTTCTAACCTATCTTTCACATTGTCAAATACAGCTGGGAATGTGTTTGCAGCTAAGTTATGACCAAAAGAGAGAATCGATCTAGAGAAATCGATGATGTCATTTACGCCCCTTTCATTTTGAGCCGCTCATATATCAATACCACTGCGAAAAAACATAGCAAACCATCGTGCATCATTCTATCCAAGAAAAAAGGGGAAAAGAACAATACATATCAGCCGTCAATTTCTATTATGTTACCGTTTTGACCGGAAGAGCATTTTCTTTTGCTTCAGAATGCACTCTCAGAATACACAGAAAAAAAGAAGAAGAGAAATATTAACTAGGCGAGAATAAAAGTCATTCCGTTTCCAGATCAATTCTAGTCTCGCTTTAGCCAGCGAGCAGCCAATATTGACCCTTAGAGGCTTTGTGCAATTTTGATTTTTTTTAAATTTCGTTTTCAGACCTGAGCGGGGGGCTCGATGAAAAGATACATCGCATTGGTTTTTCATTCCGTCAGGTGGAAAGTGTTTGTGTAGAATCACATTGTATCACACGTACGAAATTGTTATTTTTAGATAATGATGGTGGAACGAATATATAAAATTGCCTGTGGCCACAGTGTGTATCAATTTGGCCACGTAGAATATAACTCGAAAGCTGATGATTTCGATTCCGAAAATACTAGTGATGAAACGGATAGTAGTTTGGCCGGATACTGGATTTCCGGCGTCCTTCGAGGTCCAGTTGCTGGATTTCCGGCTCTTTGTTTGCGAATACTAAACTGGGAAAAATTGTATGCATAAAGCAAATAAGAGATTACGTTTTAGGAAGAAATGAACACATTCTTACGAGGTTTTTTACGTGAATTTTCCAATTAACGCGGTTTTTTATGCGGATTTTCCAATTAACGCGGCTTTTTTACGCGGATTTTTACGCTGTTCCCGCTAAAAAAAACTTAGCAATATTACATCTCTCCCTCGTATATGACGGAAATTAGTGATTATGATGGAACTCAGTGCTTATGATGGAAATTAGCGCCGCACCCTATCACGATTCTCACGCGGGTTTTTAGGTGACCTGTTTTTTCACGCGGATTTTCAAATGAACGTGGTTTTTTACGTGGATTTTTGAATTAAAATGGGTATTGCGCGGATTTTACAATCAACGCGGTTAATTACCCCAGGTCTTTAAAATGCATTGAAACATCCCAATCAAACTCCCGGAGTATCTGGCGAGTCACTTCATCTTTTGGCCAATTCTGGACGTTTCTGGTCAATAGCTAGCTTCAAACGATCCAGTTGTTGACAATAGAGATCTGAATTTGGTGTATTGCATTAAAAAAATTAAACGAATTTTAAAAAACAACTTAAAAATATATGTTTTTTAAAATAAAATAAAATAAATTGTACGTATTTAGCCGTTACATTATCGGCCCCATAAACACCATTCACAATTTCAGCGCTTGCATTTTCGGCTTTATAAAGGAAAAAGTGTAAAATGTACCGAGTGTTCCCTTTGTTGACTTCCATTGTTAACACAACTGTAACTCACAACTGAATGGAACAAACAAAAAAACAGCAAAAGATTTTTTAGGGTAACATGTCACCTTTACAACAAGCATAAACTTGGAATGCTACGATCGATATAACGCGAGATATTGATGGATTACTTTTCCCCAACCTAATGTATAGATTATCGAAAAAAAAAGATAGCATGCAAGTCATGCAAAATAATCTTTTAATTCGTATTACTTCCTCTTATTCAATGGAACAAACGTTCCTAGAGGAACTTCGCCTTCTGAATGAAATATGTCTTGCTTTATTGTTCCAGTACTTTGTTCAAATTTCAATGTTACATAGCACGTCTTGAATGTATTCTTAGTTGCCAGCTTTAGGATACGTAATCACAGTGCAAGTGGTGAAATTTGTTGATTCAAAATCCTTCAGTTTCCATTAAACCGAGTCCGAAACCCCCGAAAATCGATATTCACTCAACAACGGAATCCATATTTTTATCTCATGTGTTTTATTACTATTATTTGTTCACGACAAAAATCAAAAGAGAAATCTTGATGAAAGGTAAGTTATTTTATGTTCGTATCTTTTTTGTGCTGGTCACTGTAAGCAAATAATTTACCTGGTGTACTAAAACGAAGGAAATAAATAATCGGTTCATGTCCATGCTATGAGCGAAACAAGACGAACCCAATGTTGTCAGCAGAGATGCCAGATCTGATCTCGTGTAATTCTGTTCGAATTTTCGAATTATTCATTTTTCTTGCAATGAATCGAATAAAACGTCATACTTTGCGTTCCAATTTCAAACAATATGCTTCCATGTAAAATGGGTCTGTATACGAATATTAGTTTGAACATTTTTTTTATTTCATTTTACATTTTATTTCTCTGGTTGAATATATCGTATTAACCATCGTTGATTGAAAAGATCGTTTGAATTGACCTGCAGAATGATTTTGGAAACTCTAGGATTCTTCATCATCTTCAAGATTCAGGATATGTTCCGCTTCTAATGGGCTTGATATTGCCCTAGGTATTCGCATTGTTAAAATTAACTGAACTGTAGTCTGAACTATATATCAGACTAAGAATAAGCTGGAATTTGAACAAAATTTCAATGTAATTTATCTAATATCTTTTTTTTCCAAAATTGAATTCGGATAAAAATATAACTGTATACAATTTGAGGAAACTTCTATTAACTTTCTATTATTTTTCGTATCTTCCTTTAAACAGTTAACAATTGTCTTATTGGCAGTTCATCTTGGTGCTGGGTCCTGGTCCTCTAACAGTTGGACTTTTCAGGTTGGCGTCGAAAATTGTCCCAATGTTGCGACTTCACTTTCTCTTGCTGCACCAGTCGTGAAGCCACCCGGCTGATTGATGCGATTTTTCCTGCTTTATCGCGTGCGCTGGTCTCTATTCGGACAGTTGACTTTTTTACCAGAAGTTCATGAAAAATATATTGTATTGGCTTTTAAAACCTTATAATAGCAAGTGTAATTAACATGTGATCTGAACTAGATCTAACTGAACTACCTTGTCCCTTCAGGTTTTATAAGAGGTTATGTTTATTTTATATGGAATACCACATGATGTTGGCTGTATAAATATAGAGTTTTTCTTGAATTCAGTTAACTAAACTGCTCGTTAGTTTTTGGAAACGGGTTTTCAATTTGCACAGACTGCTTCCAGAAACAGGACATAACTCGTTCTGACAGTATCTCCGACGAAACAGAATGCAATGGTGTGAACCATGTCTTCGTTTCCGCTATCCCCTGTAATATCATCGAAAAATCGTAAGGCCTTCTACACATTAGGCAACCGCAGCCCGATGTATGTTGGCAATGTCAATCGTATCGCCAACTCAGCTCTGCACATTGATGCAACTCAAACTTGATGTAATCGTTAACTTTTCATCTGTGATCTTAAACTGCATAATCGCTGGCAGAGATGCCATTTTTAACTGCTATAGAAAATTTTATGAAGAACGAACTACAGGAAGTGTTTTGAAATGAAGTGAAAAAAAAACGTATTTTCAGTAAGATTTTTCTTAGCTCGAACAAAAAGAAAAAAAAAACAACACTAACAAATTTTGCAAATTTCATCAATTGAAAGTATGTGCGACTTTTGAAAACTCTGCAAGGAAATCAAAATGGGTAGATTTCAAATAAAATTTGCACAATCACAGAAAAATCTGCTCATCTGGCATTTCTGAATGCATTTTTTTTTCTAAATAAACACATTTTATTAGGTTTTTACACCAATTTTCCAACTATCGCGGTTTTTGATGCGAATTTTCCAATTAATGCGATTTTTTTTATGCGGATTTCCCGCTGTTCCCGCATAAAAAAACTTAGCAATATCACATCTCTCCCTCGCATATGACGGAAATTGGTGTTTATGATGGAACTTAGTGCTTATGATGGAAATTAGCGCCGCACCCTATCACGATTCTCACGTGGATTTTTTAGTTTTTAGTTAGCGGATTTTCTAATGAACGTGGTTTTTACGCTGATTTTTGAATTAAAATGAGTATTACGCGGATTTTCCAATCAACGCGGTACAGATGAGCAGATTTTTCTGTTAACGTGTTACAGCTCATATAAATCTGAATTTTACGGAATTATGTATTATGTACCAAATTGATCATGATGATTAGGTTTTATATAAATTTCATTAACTAGAATCGAACACAAATGGTTTTTCACGTACGTTTATTTAGTCTCAAGACCTCTGAGGCATACGTAAGAATCGCAATCCACGACGGAGATTTATTCAAAATCAACTCTGATCACAAACGCTGTATTACCTATCACATTAAAGTGACACACCAATAATTTTTTTTTTTTTAAATTCAATATTGATTTTTTCATAATTCGCTACTATTAAGCGTTTTGTTTCTTCGTGTAAATGTCCAGTACGTATTAATACCAGCCGCTACTACTAGCACATTCACATAATATGCTATTAAATAAAAATTCACATAATAAAAGAAGGGTCAGTGCTTCAATTATTTAGTCTCCTAGGATGAAGTTACCTGAAAAAAGTGGACAATGTGTGATCCATTAATATTTGCTAAACGAGCTAAATGTGACATATTTACCTAGCCTAGCTCAGAACAATAGACAGCAGTAATCTCAGCGAACTTCGGAAAAGCACTTCCAACGGAAACCGTGCTCGGCGTACAAGGTCTTGGGTTCAGCATTTTTTTACTTTTGTACACCCACTTCAGCAGTAGCAGTCTCCCCGTACGATATTCGGGAGGATTTGCCTTTGCGTTTGTGTTTCTGTGAACTGTACCGATTTTGTAAATACTGTTTTTTATTACCACTGACAAATATTGAAACTGAACGAACGCAGAAATCCAAACGTCAAATGCAATTGAACGAAAAAGTTACCGACAAATATCGCACGCGATTTGACATGCTAGGTTGAATCGAAAAAGTTGGTCCGACCTGAGTTGATAGTTGCCAAGTGTGTATGCTTCCATTGCATCATTGGTCCAGGAGGTGCATTTAAGTGGAAATTAGCATCTAGAGCTCCACAGATATTCTCTAGACAAAAACTGTCTTCGACAAAGTTGTTATATATGATAGAGCGCTTATTTTGATGTTGTCAAAAATAGGGTTACCAACATTTACGATGAAATAAAAATTCTAATTTTCTTATCTTTATTGATAGAGGTAAATATAGTTCTACAATGTTATAGCCCCAGTTATTTAAGAAAACTTTTTTGGGCAATTTTTTGTTCTATCTCTTGAAATAACCGATATAGCGCTTTGTTTCTAGGTTGCGTTAGGGTCACCATAAAAAAAACTGTTTTTTTGCTCTAGATTTTATATTGCTAATTTTACATGGAAACTGTCTCCAGAAGACTTTTACAGCTTACTTAGATAAACATTTTGCCATGCAGAACTTGTCAATATCACAACTCTACTCAAAGTTATTGATATTTCTTCCCGAAAAATACGCTCTATTCATTCGCTTGTCATTCTTTTTGGGACAAACATATAAAATGTTCGTTGACGGCATCTGGAAGAGCATACTTTACTCTACATAATGAGGGATTTCCAAAACCATATTATTTTTTTTATTTGAGTAAACTAAAATTGAAATCCTTAATTTTTGGAGCAGCATTAAGATATTGACAAGTTCTGTACCGCAAAATGTTGGTCATGATAACCTCTAACAGTAGTCTCAAGACCATTTTGAAATATGGAAGTTAGAGAAAAAAAAACTCGTTTTTTCATGCTGATCCTAACGCAGAAAGCGCTATAAACAACTTTATAAAAGATCTATATTCTCTAGACAAAAACTGTTTTTAACAAAGTTGTTACATATGATAGGACGCTCATTTTCGTGTTATCAAAAATAGGGTGACCAAAATTTTCGATGAAATAAAAAATCTAACTTTCTTACCTTTAAAGATAGAGGCAAATATAGTTCGACAATATTGTCGCCTCAATTATTTTAAGCAGATTTTTAGAACAAAGTTTTATTCTATCCTTTGAAATATCCGATATTGCGCTTTTTATTCTGGGTTTCATTAGGGTGACCAAGAAAAAATGGGTTTTTTGCTCCAACTTCTATATTTCAAATCCTACATCAAATTTGTCCTGGAACGACTTTCAGAGCTTATCAAGACAAATATTTTACGATGCAGAACTTGTCAATACCTTAATTCTACTCGAAGTTATTCATGGTTTTTCATCTACAAACTCATGATTTCAATTTTAGTTTACTCAAATACAGAAAAAAAACATAGTTTTGAAAATCCCACATTACTACACATCACATATTACATTGTAGAGTAAAGTATGCTTTTTCGAATGTCGTCAACGAAAATTTTATATGTTTGTCCCAAAAAGAATGACAAGCGAATGAAGAGAGCGTATTTTTAGGGTAGAAATATCAATAACTTTGAGTAGAGTTGCGATATTGACAAGTCTTGCATCGCAAAATGTTTGTCTTAGTAAGTTCTAAAAGTCTTCTGGAGACAGTTTGCATGTAAAATTTTCAATATAAAAGTTAGAGCCAAAAAAACGTTTTTTATTGGTGACCCTAACGTAACTTAAAAAAAGCGCTATATCGGTTATTTCAAGAGATACAGAAAAACTTTATTCTACAAATTTGCTTAAAATAACTGAGGCTAAAACATTGTAGTACTATGCTCAGCTCTATCTATAAAGATAAGAAAGATAGATTTTTTATTTCATCGATAATTTTGGTCACCCTATTTTTGACAACATCAAAATAAGCGCTCTATCATATGTAACAACTATGTCTAGCACAATTTTTGTCTAGAGAATAACTGTGGAGCTCTGAATGCTAATTTCCACTTAAATGCATTTCCTGGACCATTGTGCATTGGATTACACGTGCTCTCAACTTTTTTCGATATTCGTTAAGTTGGTTTCTAACCTAGGTTGCCTAGTGTGTAGATGGCTTAAATTGCGAAAATCAGAAACAGATGACACAGTCGATGAATAAGCGTTAGGTGTGTCTCAACAACTTATTTGCTTCCAACAAAATTAGATTATATTTCTGTTCTGAAGAAATCAAAACAACATGGACTAAATAGAAGAAATCGTATGAATTGTACAACATTCTCTCGATTTTCCTACGGCTCCGCACTTCCGTAAAAACCAAACCAAACAAATTACTAGATTTACGGATTTCTACTAGAATTGGCATCTCTGATTGTCAGGTCTCGTCTCAACAACAAAAAACAAATTCGGAAACGAGCCTCAATACCAACCGCCCATTCAATTTGTGTACTAAACTGTACTAAAAGCTCAAATCGCGTCACTTACCACAGTTTAATTGTTTATATTTTGACGCTGAAACTGCCACTGCTGTCAATTCTAATACATAATCTCTCACACAACACAAAAACGGCATAATGAATAAGAGTGCGAGAGCAAGAGCGAGAACAAGAGTGGCAAATTCTAATCTCTCTCTTGCTCATCAACAGCATCGCGGCCGCATCATCTCTTCTAGCAACAGCACACGGTCAATACAAATCGGGTCCTCAGTCGAGTCGTGAATAACACTGAATAACGGTGTCGTGTGCGTGTTTTCTCTTCGCGCAGAGCGTTCTTCTGTTCCATAATATTCCCACATATAAGAAACACATCCAATACACAGCCTAGTGAAGAAGGGTGAAGAAGAGTCCGTATCACCGCATCCGCACAGTTGTAGAGTGCTCGTTTTAAGTTTTTCGCAATTGTTTGGTGCGTTCTGGTAGGCAAATTGGGTGCCAAAGTGTAGTGCAATAGGGAAGCGATGAGTGGCATGTGAAGTTTCCAGCGGATAGTGAAGGATTGACTGTGAAAACGCGATTTGATTGTGCAGATGGATTCATTTTTCTCCCTCTGGAAAGGAAGGAAGGAAGATTTTTCGATTTGCTGGTGTATATATGGCAGAGTCTGATTGGCGGTGCCTGCTGCGTGTTCTATGCTCTTCGGCTCCTCGGATCTGCGACTGTGTTGGTGAGACGAGGGCAGAGTTGACAGACGACTGTGTATTCCTTGGCCAAAACGATAATGATTGAGCATTTTCCTAGTAAAGATGTTATTGTCTCGAATCGCTATGTGCAATCGATGCCAATGAATCATTGACTACATATTAATGAACGCGCTCCGCTGAATGGATTCCGTGGGGGAGTCAGAAAATCGCCAGACGGTCTATTCATCTGGGAGGGACGGAGGACATTTTCTTGGGGATAGTTTTCTATATTCCCTTTTCATTCACATCTACACCAAAGTAAAGCATGTCGTGATGGGGTGGAGGACATCGCTGAACGGGGCGGGATGAAGCACAACGGGGCTCTGTGTATTCCTGGCTGGGACCTATGCTGGTGTGAGTGGTGTGTGACTCAATTACGCCAACTAAAGCCAGCAGCATACACGGGGACAAGGATTACTATGGGCAGAGGAAGAAAGGAGAAAAGGTCTCTGTCTCGCAGGATGTGCAACGATGGGTATTACAGGAATCCTCCATGGTTCCGGATGTGAAGAGCATGTATCTCCCGGAGCATCGTAATAATGATTAAAACACATTGCTTCATCCCACAAACTTCTAAAGCGCTGCACTATTCAACGTGAGCATGCAAAACCGGCGATAGCCAACACCCTTAAAAACGAATGGAGTGCATATGCTGCTCTGCTGCTGGTGCTGGTGCTGGTCCGTCCGTCAGCACTGTTTTGGGAATGGAAAAAATCAAGGTTACGAATTTCTTTTTCCTTCGATCGAAAAATTGCATCGCGTTCACATTGTCTGGGACGGATTCTGTCGTGTCACATAACTAATAAAAGAAAAAAGTGCACTTGTGATCTACATTGATCAGAAGAAGAAAATATTCAATCACGGGAATTAACAGAGTCGAGAGTTTGAAAGGTTCACGAAACACAATATCCTCATTCAACATATCGATTACATTCGAAAATTACCCCAGCGTGATGGATTCCGCGACCAATTAACCAAAAAAAAACAGACCGATATAAATAACCAAAAATTAGGGTATTAGCAATGCCGCATAAACGACGGTCTGTTGCATATCAAACATGAATCGTTCGAATAATGAAATATAATAAAATTGGAAGGGGAATGGATGGTGAAGCCTCTCGCTTTTTTTTTTCGTGGCGAAATTTGGATCATGTATTTCCGCCTCTAGGGTTCTGCTGCTGCGGTTGAGCTTGACCTTGAGCTTAGACTTCGAAGCACTGTATAGTTCATAGTTATACGCTTGGGCTGATCTTAAAACCATGACCAAAGATGAATTTGCACAAAAAGCTATTGGGGAAAAGCTTGAGGGAAGCTATCCTTACTTATTGTAGGAGTTTTCATGATTTCAAATAGCCTTTTGTAGTTTCCTCCACTTTTCAATGCTTCCATACGTTATCGAAACAACCAATTTGTTTCTTAATATGGGAGCTACATAGAAAAAGATTATCATGCCGTATTGAACCCTTAAAACGTAAAAGGCTTTTCTCAGTATATTCTGTGCAACTTTCCCAGAACAACTAATTACCTCTTTTTCAACAAATCCAGAAAATTATTACATATTACAGATTGCAAAATTTTCGAAAAATATTAGATTTTTGGAAAAATTAAAGAAAACCACGTTTTTTTGAAAAAAATACTACGATCTATAGCTTTTTTTTGAAAGCTGCGAGCTCCTTTCCAAAAGTCGATAGCTTTAAAATACATACGAGATTTTTTTTAAATACTAAGAGCTTTTCGGAAAAATATTATGAGCTGTTTTTGGGGAACAACTAAGAGCTTTTGACGTAGAGCTACGTCTTTCATTAAGGGTGAAAAATCAGAAAACAGGTCACGTTTTTATGAAATAAAGTTACGTTAATAACTATTTTTGTCGTGAACGGATTCTGGCGATTTACATACCAAGCGAATCGGAAATTCCCTGAGATTTGTTTGATATGCTATACAATCCCATTTCCTCATACATTTGTTCTGTCCATTTGTGTGCTTTCCCGAACAGAGCTGTCAATAACGAACAACTTATCGATGAGCAACGAAGGGGAAATCGTAAGATGTAAAGTCTCCGTGAACAAAGGAAAAGAAGAAGAACAAAAGGGAATATTTGCCTATTAAACAATGGATCTTGCCGAGACAAACTTCATTCTTCGTGAGGACACCGACTGGACAACACCGTTGCTGGGCGAGCTGGACGGCGAGGGATCGAATGGTTTTCTCAAGGCAATGGCGGTGGAGGAATAATATGAGGAAAGAGTAGAGTTTTCCTAGGGTCTTTTTGAAGGCTAGAGACGAATGAACTGAAGAAGTCTCTTTAATTCAACAAGGAAAGGAAGGAAAGGCAAACCTTCAGTATCGTTCTAGATACGAAACAATGAACATGCTTGTTCTTGCTTGTTTTGCGCCATCACATGTCTTCGTTTCGGACTGAGCTGCGGACGCGACGAAATTACTCATTCGCTGATGTCTCTGGCATTGCAATCATTGCATAGAACTGACGCCATTGCATTGATGTTTTGAGTTACACATTTGTGTGGGGAATCATCAAGCTAAGCTATCGTCTGCTCACCAAGAAAATAAATGTTCTGGAATGTTGTCAGTGAGATTTGGATTTTTTTTTAGCAGACTTATCTCACTTCTTAACTAGGCGAACCTAGCCAGAATTTTCACCTGCCCCCGGGCTTCTGAATGCCAAAGGGGGACTAGGCTTTGCGGAATGCACGTATCTGCATGCTCGTGCTGTTTCAGTCCTGACCGAGAAATTGTCGGACAATCGCGCAGGTGCTAAGGATGACCGACTTTTGGATGCCGGCCAATTCCTTCTCCATGTTCAACACCTTTAGCGCTTCCAGAAGTGTCTTCGGGACAATTCCAGTTCCAGAGAGAACGACTGGAACAATTCTTGGGACCTCCCTTAGCCCCCACAGTTCCACGGCCAATGGTCGGTACTTGCAGATTTTGCGACCGTGGGTCTCCTCCAGATTCTGGTTCAGTGGAATAGCGACATCGATGATGGTGACTTTGCGGTCGCTCTTGTCGTAAACCATTATATCTGGGCGGTTGTGGTGGATCGAGAGGTCGGTCAGAACAGTGCGATCCCAGTACAGCTTGAAACGGTCATTTTCCAGGACAGGTGCAGGCAGGTACCGGTAGTTTGGTACGTTGTCTTCCAGTAGAGCACATTGGAGCGCCAGTTGTCGATGAACAATACGGGCCACGTTGTTGTGGCGCTCGGTGTAGGCTGCGTTGGCCAAAACGGGACAGCCTCCCATAATGTGCTCTATGTTTTCACCTGGTTGATGGCACATCCGGCAAATGTCATCAACGTCTTGATGCCAGACGTACCGCATGCAGTTTCTCGTCGGCATTATCCTGTCCTGGATGGCTATCATGTCGGCTTCTACTACTGAAGAGAGTTCGCCACGCGTTAGCCACAGATTAGATGCGGCCTTGTCGACGTGTGGCCGGTCCAGTTGATGGGGGTGGGCACCATGCACTGCCTTCTGCTTCCAAGCTGCAATCTTCTCCTCCACTGTCTGCAGATTGCAGTTGAGTTGGTACTCCGCTTGCGCCAAGTGCAGAGCGCTGTATCCTCTGTCGGCGGCGCAGACAGCCCAGTATAGCGCGTTTTGGTTGGCGCGTTCTGCGAAGTACTCACGCAGTTGTCGTACCTGGGCAACACACAATGCAGATATGTCGACTATTCCAAGTCCCCCTTCTTTGCGTGGCAGTGAAACTCTCCAGTGCCGATTGAGGATGGTGCATTCCGGCCTCTTTAAATGCTTTCCTCATCCTCCTCTCAAGGTCCTCTAGGTCAGTTTTGCTCCATTTGACTACACCAAAACTGAAGGTCAGCAGGGGAACCGCGAATGTGTTGATCGCGCGTACCTTGTTCCCCGCGTTGAGGAAAGTCCTCAGGACACAGTTCACTCGACTCAAGAACTTGTCTCGCAGCTCCGTCTTGATGTCGGAGTGGCGAATCCCGGTGAGCTGTCGGAATCCAAGATATTTATAGGATTCGCCACGAACCATGTCTCTTATAAACTCGCCGTCATAGACCTCGTAACCTCCGGATTCGGTAAGCTGCCCTTTCAGCAGATGGACACAGCGGCACTTGTCGAGGCCGAACTCCATGCAGATGTCCCTGCTTATGTCTTCGACAACCCGGATAGCTACACCTAGACGCTGACGTGAATCAGCGTAGACCTTGAGATCATCCATGTAAAAGGTATGGGTCACTTCTTCGTGGGCGCCGTCGCCATACCTTATTTTATAGCCATGACCGTTTCTATTGAGCGTCCTACTAAGGGGGTTCAATGCCAGACAAAACCAAAGCGGGCTGAAAGATTTTATTTTTTATCTTTATTTTATTTTTTATTTTATTTTGGAGTGAGGGAAAAGCCCATTTAAGTGTGGCTTATTCAAACATTTTTTCTTAAATGGGCATAAAACCTCCTCTCTTGAAGCATCAACAGATTATATAATCCTGATGACACAACTTACATCTAACATCAATATATCTTATTCTACTTAATGATAACCTAGACTAAACCAACGGGACACAATATACTAATTCGCATGACGGTAGGAAAACTCTCGCAAAACAGAGATAAGTGTGTGTATATTTAGTTGCTTCAAGCCATCGATGTATGAATATTTGTATGCGTACGTGCGTGCTTCATAACCCGTACGTAAAAATAGTGCATCTTCGCTACGCTGAAACCCCATTTGTAATGATAAATATGAACAAGGTGGGGAGATAGCGGGAGGGAATTATTTACGCTAGGATATTAGTAATGAATCTCTGCTGAGGCAAATATTCAGCCTTTTTTCAAACTGTTTTTTCTCTGTTTTCCGTCATAAAGGCGTTGGTGCCTCTGACATTGCATTGAACTGACGCTATGGTGAAGCAGGTGTTAAGGTTGTGCACCAAGAAATTATTTGGAGAATACCAAGTTATTCAATAAATTATAATAAGTCATTAATTTATTTGAGTTTGCACGCGATAGAGTTTATTTCGCTTATTCAGTCACCAAGAAAGTGAATGTCGTTCTGGAATTTTGTATGTGATTTGGTTTCGCTTGCCAGTAGCAAAACTTTCTCCACTAAGGATGACAGCTGCGCCTATCTCGAGCATGCATTGTTCTTCGAGCACAAAAATGAATCATCAAACAATTATCGTCAAATGATTCTACAACAAAAAAAAACATTTCAGGGCGACCAAACTGGTATTATGGTTGTTTCAAAATTTTCGTAGCATTATAAAACAAAGCCGCAGTTATAAAAAAGCGACTTGAATCAAACTACAGCGTAGTTCTACGTCAACAATGCGGTCGTATCTTGAACACAACCTCCTATAATTTTTTTGAATTTTGAAAAGTGCTACAAACCGGATAAGCCAGATATCCGTTTCATCTCTAGTATCAATGTTTGTTTTATAGTTTGTATGTTTGATTTACTTTATCTCCAAATGGAAATTCTTCTGAATTTTGTTCTTGAAACATGTTCAAAGTTATGCTAAAACTTCAAAAAATGCCATAATAATACCAAGTGGAAAGACCGCCCAAGAATATCAGGTTGAAGGCATGCGTATTTCATAAGGGAAATTGTCGTGGACTGTAATACAAAACAATCCGTACATTGATTTTCCACAAGCTACTTTTTATCAAAAAATTAAATTGGGATCCAAAATGAAAACTACCAATGCTACCCCATTTTACGGTACTTATTTGTTTGAAAACTTACTAGAAACATTTATTCGAAATAATTTATACTCCAAAACATACTTTTGTACTGTTTATTTTTACATCTTAAAAAGTTACGTTATATCGAGGTAAAAGTTACGTTATATCGAGGTTGCCTTATATCGAGGTATGACTGTATAACGTTTTATCTTAGGACTAACCGTTCTCGAGATATAACCATTTCTTTATAGTGAAAATAATGTTAGTGAAATTTCTATACGATGTCGGAATCTTAAAGCCTAGTTTATACGGTGCGATTAAACATACGAGTCGGCCTAGTCAGTTACTGCAGTATAGCTACTCACACCGTGTGAACACATCATGCCGGTAGTGATCCCCGATTTTTGAATCGTTCATCAACTAATCGATTCATCGTCGCACTGAGCGAAATAATAAGTTAGCCTAATATTTCTCATTTGCCAGAAATTGTTTCCCGTTTTAATTACTTGTAATTGAATATTCGAACCGATGTAACTACCTTTGTCATTGAAGTTGCTAGTGGTGCTGCGATAAATAGTAATAGGGCGTATAAAACATAAGCTAAGCATTGTGTAACAAACTTTAGTCTAAATAATGTTAACTCCTATTGAAACTTATGAATTAAAGTTAACTTTTCCATCAAAAATGCATTTTATACAATAGAATAACACGATCTTTTAGAGTTTGTGAAAAAAAATTCTATTTTACAATTATTTACAATACATACTATATACATTTACCGCACAGCTCCGCAAGAAGGTGCGAATACGGTGAAAAATGTTCGATTTTACGTTGAACTGTTTCGGTGTCTTTCTTTGTGCAGTAGATACTAAAACCATACAGCGTAAACCGCCATTTTTCAGTGTGTTAGAATGCTAATTTGATGCGAAGAAGTTAATTTTCATTCATGATTTTAATATTAAAAACTTAATATATCATAATTTATATAATCTACATAATATATCATAATATCAGAGCAGTGCTGGGTCTCTAAATTCCAAATAAACTAAAAATGCCCAAAGGCCTAAAAAATAGTAATATAAAGTAATATTTCTTTCAAAATTTCGAAATGCCTGAAAATATATATAATTTTTTTTTGTACCGCGAAAAACACTCTAAAAATTCTGAAAAAAAATCATATACCTAAAATAGACGTAGGAAGAAATTTGAATGCAAACTAGAGTAGTACTGAATCTCAGAATAAAAAAAAAAGAAATTTAATTTAAAATTAAAATGAAAATTAATTTATTTTTTTTTCAATATTTGATTTTTTGATAAACAAATAGTTTGAAGATATTTATCGATACATCTTAGTAAGATGTACTTTCAGTATGTTTTTCCATATTTTTGTCTCAAAGCTATTGAGAATGGCGTGAACAAAACGAGAAGGTGAATTTTTCACCATAGATCCTATAGTGTACCATATAAGGACTCAAATATATGGTACTACTGCCAAAATGTTTTATTTAGGACTCAATATTTTCCATACAGCTGGTGATTTGGTTTAAGGGCACATTTTACTCCCCCAGACCCCTTTGGAAATATAAAAAATATGTTTTTGTACCGCGCAACACTGGAAAAAAACTGAAAAAAATTACACATATCTAGAAAAGCCGTATGAACACATTTAAATATGAATTAGAGTAGTACTGAATCTCTAAATCCCAAAAAAAAATCAAATTTCTATATTGTTTTAGTAGTACAATTTTCGATAAAATTTTTTTTGATAATTTTTCTTGATACACCGTAGCAAGATGCACATTCAGCATTTTTTTTTAAATTTTTATCTTGAAGCTTTTGAGGATGGCGTGAAATAAACGAAAAAGTACGTTTTTCACTATAGATCTTACGTCAAACCACATAGGAGTTCGAATAAACCGCCAAATTTCTTATTTAATATCCTATACAATATTTGCCATACAGCTGGTGATTTGATTTGGGGGCACTTTTTATTCCCTTACCCGGCCAGGCCCTTTCCGGTGATTTTTCGGTTTTCAAAAAAACTTAAATTTTAACGTCTGCGGCACTAATAAATGAAGTTCGAATGAGGTAATGTTTTGCATAGAGCATATTATCGTGCGAATCAACATTTCGCAGCAGGTTCCGAATAAAAAATCGAGATAACTCTTTTTATTGGCACCCAAAACCATATGTTTCGTCTCGTAGTTCGAGAGTGTCGGTTTTTGACAAAAAAAATAATCGAGATGACACTAGATATCGACGTTTCATGTAATTTTAAGACATTTGGCATCAATTTTTTTTTTTCGAAAATCCCTATTTCCTTTACTCCCATCCCCTTTGGGTGATTTTTCGATTTTCGAGAGACTCAAACTTTGACCGCTTTGCGCCACTCTCCGATTGAGCTGATATGTTGCATAGGGTGTTTTTTTCGAGGTGGTGAATATTTTGTATAGGGTAACTTTTTGTAATTTTCATACCCGTGGTTCAGGTCAGACCATTTAGGTGTTCTCAAAACGTAAACAGACAGACAAAAAATCACTAAAATCATAATCATCTTACAAACAAATTTTGAGAAGAATCTTCTGAGAATAACATCAATTTCACATGAATTATAATAAGTTTCTAATTCGTATGTCATTTTTAGTACGCAATCAATTCAAATAACCCATTCGGAGTGTTTTCGGCCAAGCTACGCCATGTTGTAGTTTGTATCTCTTTCTACGCAGAGGATACGGCTCATTTTGGCTCTTCAAATCACTCATACTGCTTGTAATCTGCGTCTACTATTCGTACGATCACTCCTCATAAGTTCTTGACAGGGTTTTGATTTGGTAAGCAAGCTGACCAGTCTAGAATCTGAAGCCCCTATTGATTAAATAATGCCATAACTCTCCGGATTTTGTTAATTGATGCCAAATTACCCACTTATCACGGTGTATTTGATGCAAAAACAGAAGTAAATGATTCTGTTCGTTCAATATTGATTTACTCCCGAAGCTGAATGAAATTGTCTCTCTGATGAGCATTGTTTACATGTCGTTATATATTGATTCCACCGAACGATACAAATTATGCAATTAATTAAACACACATCGGGCGTTCAACTTTGTGATCGTTCCCAATCGAGCATTCGCCTGGCTTTGAGCTAAATTATTACATTATACAATTATTGAAAAATTGTCTCAATTGCGATGGCTCACCCAATATGCGAGAAATGCTGGCAATAAAACGAAAACATGGTTTTTAATGGCATTTTCAAAATGAAATTTGTTTATAACGCTAACTTTACTATCATGGTTTGCGAAGCGAAAATAGATTGCAACAACAGATCAGATGATCTTTGATTTGCGCTACATATAAAGGTCCAAAGACAACAACATTCCTCGCGAAGTTTGGCCTTGAAAAAACGCACTCAACAAACAAGTTTGGAACGTCGGACCGAGCGAAAAAAAACTCCCCTCGCTTCTCTGCACTATATGCTCCGATACCTAAAAACATACCACCCTCTCTAGAGTGTGTGTGTCCGGTAGATCAAAATTGAGCATTCTTAATGACACCCCGAAAAGCATACTCCAGTCCTGAAGAACGACGATTGTTAGCCCTCGGTAAACCCCGGTTTCGCTTTGTGTAATCAATAGCAGCAGCAGCAGCAGAACCGAGTGTAGTGGAGTGTGAGGCATGGACTAAACAACACCGCTATATGGTTCAGAAGTGTGCGACGATGCCCACACGAAGTGTACCCAAGCGGAGCGAAAGTCCCTTCCAAAAGCTGTGTTTATTATTTCGTTAGGAAAATTCACTTCCTTGCCACACTTCTCGACCATTAACAATAAGGGGGAGCGCACGCCAGTGAATATACCCTGGTTGTGTGTCGGTGGTGGGTTCTGGTGACCGCCGGTGACCGCACGACAAGCACAGGACTCGAAGGAGGAGAAAGGTGGTTGTGAATGTTTTCCGCTGTCGACGTGTCGCGCGCGTTTCGTTGTGACGTTTCAACAAAAGATGTTTGTAGCGACGCACACATACACACACACACGCGCACACACACGCACACAAAACGCTCTGACGGATGCCGGACGAGAAGTGAAACCGAAATCCAGTTTAAATTAATCAATCATCTTGTTTCGTTGCCTTCGCCGCTTTTGCTGATAACGTGTGCGATTCGATATGCTGACTCTGGCTGTTTACTCGTATTTTTTTTCGGACCCATATTACGAGATTGGCGGTTACGGCAAAACTTTCACACGGAATGAATCGAACAAAAATTCATCAAAACACTTTCAGCGATTGTAAGCGCACGATGATTGGTAGCGCGAAAGACGTTGTTTCTCTCGAAGTCTTTCCGACATCCACGAATCTGTGGATGATGAGAAAAAGACGCCCGACGAGCCCCAAGAGCAGGTAATTTTCTCTTCGAGAGGTAAACTCCTATTGCGCTGGGTTAATCTAATTCATATTTGCAGCGCTGTGAAAATTCCACCACCAAAGCACGAAACTATTAGTTGTTCTGCGATTGTGTGTTTCTGTTTCTCCTTCTACATTTGCAGAAAGCGTCGGATATCAACATGAGTAGAATCTCGGAAAAGAATAATTAATGAGGATGGCAATCAGTGATGCAACTAATTTGTGACGCAACGAAATTATGGGATTCTGAATAAGAGAGAGAGAGAGAAAGGCAAAGAGGAAACCTGAAACGTTTGCATGTTTACGATTTATGTTGCCACGTGGTGATGGAAATTGCTCGATTATAGTTATTTCCGGGCGCATAAATTAAATAATGGCTATAGAATGGCAATATACTAGTTGTAAAAATTTCTATGACTGTTCAACGGAGAATATAAACGATTGAAAACAACATTTTTATTAGAAAAAGTTGACACTTGTCATCGATTGGACTTCGCCAATAACGGCTACAGTGATACAAACTCGAAATCGTAAACCTCCATGCAGGTCTCTTTTCTCTTCTTTCGAAAGTCTAAAACAATCTTTCGGAACATTCTATTTAGATAAAGTCATAGTGTATGACACTATGACTTTATCTAAATTTCTTTATCTGCGTTTCACAACTATAGAACCACTCATTTCTTCTGAGTTTTCAGAGTTATGTGAGGAGTCGGTTGAATTGAAGTATATAGTGTAAGATATAACAACTATCTTCATTTAAAAGACTGGCTATTTGAACTTCATTGTTGTGTTCAGACACGATACATTCAAAAAACAAAAAATCCAGTGTTTCACAACTATAGAACCAGATCGAAAAACTCTCACTCCTTTACAAAATAAACGTCAATTTCACATGAATTACAATAAGAATAAAATTCTTAGGTCATCTTTAGTTCTCAATCAGTTCAAATAATCCATTCGGGGTGGTTTTGACCAAGCTGTGCCATGTTGTAGTGTGTATCTCGTTCTACGCAGAAGAACTGCTCGTTTAAGCACTTCAAATCACTCATACTGCTTGTAATCTTCAACTACAATTCGTACAACCACTCCTCATAAGATCTTGATAGGTTTTCGATCTGGTAAACAAGCTGACCAGTCCAGAATCTGAAGCCCTTATTCATCAAACCAAACCACTACAACATGGCACAGCTTGGTCAAAACCACCCCGAATGGATTATTTGAACTGATTGAGAACTAAAGATGACCTACGAACTTGATTCTTATTATAATTCATGTGAAATTGACGTTTATTTTGTAAAGGAGTGAGAGTTTCTCGATCTGGTTCTATAGTTATGAAACACTGGAATTTTTGTTTTTTTTAATGTATCGTACCTGAACACAACAATGAAGTTCAAATAGCCAGTCTTTTAAATGTAGATAGTTGTTATATCTTACACTATATACTTCAATTCAACCGACCTCTTACATATCTCTGGAAACTCAGAAGAAATGAGTAGTACTATAGTTGTGAAACGCAGTGTATGAGAGTGAAACAAGCTTGCTTTCTGTTTCCAGAATAACTCATACTAGGGTGACCATCTGTCCTGATTTAGTAGGACATGTCCTGATTTTAAGGTCTATTTGGGGCGTCCTGATTTATTTTTCACAATCTAGCCCTTGTCCTGATTCTTATAGGAAATTCAATTTTGTTGCAGAATCAGAATTTTTTTCAGTGTATTATGTTTTTAGTAAAACCTTTTTTATTGAAGACTAAAGTTTTGTGAGCATATACAAAGTAGCAGTTGGATCTTCTTCAAGAACCTTTAACTATTTTCATTTAGAGATTTTGTTTCGCTGGTCACGTTGATGTTTTTGTGTTTTGGCTCGATATTCCAAGTTATTGCGTCAGAAGTATCCCTTTTTCACAAAAGAACTTAAGGATTATGAGACCAACGTTGCATATGTGATTCATAAGTGTCGGTGGCTCATAGCGGTATCCAGATTTAGGCATTTTGTTGATACAGAATTTTTAAATTAAAAATTGTAAGGGTTTGCATCTAGGACACGACCGCATATTTTTTACGTAGAACTACGCAATTATATTATACAATTCACTTGTTTACCACTTCGAATACTATTTTAGAATGCATCGAAATTTTTGTAATAGATAATGTTTTTCGTTACAAATAAACTTGATGAACGTCCTTTTACGTTTGATATGATGCATAGGACTACCAAACTATGTGAACGGAAGAATTGTCAAACGATCATTGTGTTTTACATTTCTCTCTGAAATTATTGCACATCTCATGTTTACGTAGTTCTCGAACCGCGAAAGTTCATTCGCCTCTAGTATCTGAAATTACGATTTTCCTAGGCTTCTCAGTTTAAAGTACGTTTTAGGGAAACATATTCTGGTCTGCACAACGACAAGCGAGTACAAAAGTACTCAACACCAAAAATACCCTCGACTTGCATGTATTTGCGAAACAGATTCCCCCAGGCACATTGATTTTGAAGTCCGTGTTAGGGAAACACAGCTCGGTGGGAACAAAGATACCCCCGGCATATTTGCAGAGCGGATTTCCACAGGTACGTCGATTTGAAGTCTGTGTTGGGGGAACCGTAAATCGGGTCAATCAATACTGGGCAGTTAGGGCGTTTAAATAACGCTTGACATTTTACAGTTATTCAATTGTTCATCTCATGAAAAATAATATTTTATTAATTGTGATAGACGCGTAGAAATATTTCCTATCAATTGATGCTAACATTTTTCCGATCTGTTAAGAAATGTTCGAGTTATATGCATTCGAAATACGAGTAGGGTTAGCACACAAATCGGCAGAACAAATGTATGAGAAAAAAGGAAGTTCTTCCAGTTTACATGAACTTAAACCGTTTAGAGATTAGCGCATTGTAATGTATAGCATATCAAACAAATCTTAGAGAATTTCCGATTCGATTGTTATGCAAATCATGAGAATTTGTTCACAGTGAAAATAGTTATTAACGTTAACTTTATTTCATAAAAACGTGACCTGTTTTCTGATTTGGTACCCTTTCTGAAAGACGTAGTTCTACGTCAAAAATATGATGAGGAAAAGCATATCCCAACATCGAAACATTGCCGGAATACTCGATTGGCACCCACTTCCAAATCCATGTTGAACTATGTGGTGCAGAAATCCAGTCGCCCAGAAAATTTGGGTTGCAGAAGGAGCTCTTGCGTTTCATACCCGTGGCTTGTACTTTGGTACCGTCATCCGGGGGCAAATGGATCACTGGGGTGAAATTGATAATTTTTTGAAATTTATTTAATTTTGAAAGTATTAGTATTATTTGAAGAAATTTCAAACTTTTTTATATGACACGTTCAATAATCATCTGTGGGTGCTTTTCGTCAGTGGTTGTCATCAAATCGCTTCTACTTTGAAGGCTCATTTCGTTTCATTTGAGAACCCTTCAAAGTATTATCGGAATCGGTCCACGGGTTCCGGAGATACGGCGGAAACAAGTTCTAGGACCATACATTCCAGAACCCAAAACAACACATTGTGGGTATCAAATTTCAGGTTTTTTTTCAAAAATAGCATATTTGTAATTGTGATGAATTCAAGACTATATTACATCATTGACGTAACCCATATATGTTCCGGATCAGGTTTCCGTAGATGTGACCACTTTATGGCTAGAACCAAATCGCATCATGCGACATATCAAACTTCATGATTCGTCAAAAATAGCTAATTGGTGACATTTTTAGGGGTTTTGACAACATTAGAATACCGATCTCAAAGTGATCTTCAACTCAAACTTTGAATCGAGATATGAGAAAGGCACTACATCTTTAGGTGGATTAAATCAGATTTGGTTTCCTTAAACTCTTTAATTATAATTTATATTACCACTAGCTGTACCCTGTCACGCTTTGCTGTGGCACATTGAGGCATGATTGAGTTGAATTTTCCTTTTTTTTTTATTATTTTTCGAGTTTTTGACGCGTACACAACCGAACAGAACATTTTTGTATATATAGAGATAGATGAGGGAAATCGACAAATTTTAAATCATTCCGAAACATAATTTCAGTTCACGATTTTGTCAAATACTTGGAAAAAGATGTTTCCATCACATAGAACTCATATTTGATACGAAATGGTCGATTTTCATAAGAAGCTTTATTTCAGAAACGTACTATGGCCATATAAAAGATCATTTTTCTCCAATTTTTCAAATTTTTTATGCCTTAACAACATTCCTCGGAGTAAGATGTATATTGTGTTCAACTTTGAGCTCAATCGGTTCCGCACTTTTCGAGTTTTTGACGCGTACACAAACGAACACAATATTTTTATATACAGTGGAGCCCCGATTATTCGCGGTATAGTCGGGTTAGCTCACCGCGGATCACGAAAATCGCGGATAACACAACAAATGACTAAAAATGAGGTGCAAACACAAAAAAAAAACAGATATTTCAGTATGAAAACAATGTTTTATCAATATAGGAATCATTGAACTATCCATCTGTAAGGTCGTGTACACCAGTAGTCAAATAAGTGTGAAAGTCATGACCAAAACAGAAGAACAAAAACCTACTACTCATTGTCAAATTTAGGGTAGGTTCATAGAATTACTATCGAACTCGCTTTCGCGGATAAACCGCACCGCGGATCATCCGCTCGCGGATAATGGGGGTTCTACTGTATATAGAGATAGGTAAAGAAATCAGTGATTTTCCAAAATAACGTTCAAGGAAATTTGTCAACAAAACATAGCATGACGTTTTATAACCTTTTTAAAAATAATTGGGTATAGATTAAACAAAATATTTCGGAAAGATTTTATTTGTTCTAAAAATCACGATCAATCTCCCCCTCTTCGATTTATCGCCCAAGAAATATGTTGAATAAATAAATTTCACGTGTTTTTATTTATTTCTAACTCAAAGAATCATAATGGTTTGGTCATAATCGTAACTGTGACAGGTGTCCTGATTTTCAACTCCGACCAGATGATATCTCTAACTCATACTCATATTCGTACAGTGGTTGAAATTTCAACTCGATTTCGAAGGCGTTGATCTTTTTTAAAATTCCATCTTTAGTATGGTAACCCTTGTTCATTGCAACTGTCTTTAGCTGACATTCACTGGGATTCGCGGTTTTTTTTCTGTGTATTTGGATGGAGTATTCATCCATTGTTTCTTCAAGTGGTTTTCGAAATCGTTGTTTTTATAAATATGATGGTTCTCAAACTTTCCGACTCAGAATACTTCCATTGCTTTTGTTAGGATTGATGTCGGGAGATTGTAGGAAGTATCAGAAACTTTTGAGCATTCATAATGTAACCATGTGCAAACGTTATGTACCTTGTGCTTTGGGTCATTGCCTTGGTAAAATTTGAATCGTTGATTCAATCTGAATTTGTTGACGCTTTGCTTCATATTTTCCTTCGGGATGTTCAAGTGTTCATTCTGATTCATTACACCATTGAATAAAAAAAAGTTTGTAATGTACCGAACAGGAACAACTATGATGCCCGAGAACAGAGAAAAAAAAACGTTTGTCAGAAAAACAAATCAGTAACTTCAATTCAGATAGCAAACCTTTTCACTGTCATATGACACTATGACTTTATCTAAATAGAATGTTCCGAAGGTTTGTTTTCGACATTCAGAAGATGGGAAAAGAGATTACGATTTCGAGTTTATATCACTGTATGTGAGTTTTAACACGAATTCAATATTATCCCGAAAGCCCTTCTTCGTTCCAAAGACTATTTACCACCAGGTGATCATAAAGACTTTGTTTAGCTTCAGACAAAGTTAAATCTAACGGAGAAAAACTGAGAATCGTCGTCCCACGTTGCTGAGAGGTCTTATCAGTTAAGAAAAAAAATATGACAGTTGGCCTGGCAAAACTATTTTTTTGGCGAAGACTGGCAAAAAATATTATTGTCTCGCCAAAAAGTAGTTTGGTTTGGTTTGACCCCATTTATGCCAAGCGTTCGAAATATCGAACAACAACTTCGATCATTTTTCATGTCTTTGGAAAGCAAACATATGGTAAGCCAAAAATAGTCAATGTTTTGGCTACGGAGACCCCCGACTATGAAATTATTATTGGTGAAAACAAACATAAAATTTGGGAACGAAACTCATTAGTACAAATATTCGGATTCAGAGGCGCAAACGATTCGCAATGAATTAAAAGTCATTTGAGCAGATTGTCAAATTGATTGCTTGCTGTCTTGAGTGCAACTGAGATACTGAACTTATTAAACATCCAAGTAGTTTATCAGTATATCTTACCAAAATTACATCTCCAACACAATTTCCCAACGAAATAATCTAACAATTATGCTATGCAGCATCTTTCGCAGATCGGCAACAGAAAATCTGAATCGAATCGGTTGCGTGGTGACAATAAGCGATAGTGATAGCAACCGCAGCGGAATAAATTTCCACCTTCAGTTTTCAACCGAAGAACACAGCTCTCACCGCTGGAAAATACTTTCTTCATATTCAGCTTGAAATGTGCTGAATTTTGACGCCATTTTGAACGTGTATACAAAATTAGAATTCACGAAAATTAAATGATCGGTCGGAAAAAGGGGTCAATTAGCTCGACAACAATCCTAAATTCACACAAGCGAATCCCACACGTTTCATTATTTCGGATATTACTCCAGAATGCGTCCAACTTCTGACGCAGGACAACATCCGACCGCAAATATTAGATAGTGATGTACACAGTTCTGGTAGTTATTACTAGCGCATCTGGTATTTTGATCTTGGTTTTGAAATTTCTCGGTGACATTCAGTCAGCATACACAGGAATTTGCCTAAAATGTTTTTTTATGGAAAACAGGACGCAATAATGTGTTTTTCGATTTGCGATTCTGCACTGCTTTGATTCGGAAAACCATCTGCATCAATTATTTGAAGAATGGTGACTAAGCTACATTGCGCACAACGATGGCTTACGAAAATTCCGAACACGGCTCGAACATTAGCAGAAATTCGAAAGGTGCTAGGAGTTACTAGAGCAACTGTTTCCAACCACTTCCACGCCATGGGAAACATCCACGACTGTAAACGTTTTTTTTTGTATTTTCGAGCCAATTTTCGAAATTAGGAAACATGTGATAGTCGTTGTGGGCTACTTCTGGAAGGGCTTGGAGCACAGCCATATCCGAGTTAGCCTAGGAATGTTAGCCTATTCTCTTTTCTTTTCCGGCGTTCCCTTCCGGTCTATTGATTGACAATAATTTTATATTAGCGGAGAATTGAACCGACACAATACAGAGTCTACCATTTTGCCGTTTTCAATTTTCAGGATTGGTTCTGGATTGTAGGCAGTATGTACCTCGCGCCTTTCAAGTAGATTTTTTTCTGAGAAGGATTCCCTAACAAACTTCGGATCTGCTCCGCAGTTGCTGGGTGTCTTTTAGTATTAAGCTTAGACCTTTCTTGAGAAAGGCGTTTCCATTTGTGGAATGAAAGAAGGCAATCATTTAAAAGTGAGGTATCCGCCATCATAAAAAATGCAATCAATTACCAAAAACTTTGAAATGAATCCTAAACCAACACGAACTGTCCCCAAATGAGTATTCGTTTTGTTTTTCTATCAATTTCTGATTGAAATTACAGTATTATTTGGTATTGGTGGCTAATGTCATTCATTGCTCAAAGAGAAAGTTAGCTACTAAACATAAATCAACAACAGTAGTATGCTGCTTATTTGAAAAAACGCAGTCTCGATAAATGATAGTATCCTGAAAAGGTCAATTTGAAACATTCTTTCAATGTTCGTACTCTATGAGTGAATCTATTTTTCGCATAGCTGAATAATGTTTAAACCATGAATAAGTTATTTTGCCTTCAATTACTCAGAGGCGTTCTATATAACACCGTTGAAAACATTATCATTGATATTCTTTTCTCAACAGAGCACACACTGTCGAACGATATTTCCTAAGGAATTGCCACAACTGAAATATATGGCCATTAATTAACCCTCTCAGCGGCCTATACGACGCTCTATGACTCACGCCTACAAAAGCGCATTGAACGACTTACACGATAGAAATCGTTTTTCATTGAGAGGAGCTGGATATTTCCCGCAATTCCATCACTCAAAATAAATCATCCAAAAGTCAATCGGTTTGAAGGACCGCGCACATCGTGCACCACTTATCGCCCATGTTCCGAGGAAAGGTCCCGCAATAGTTTATCGATATAACACAGAATGAATGACGACTTGTTGCTTTCTTATCGCCTCAATACTCATTACTTTTTCCTATCGCCTCGAAAGGGAAGAGAAAGAGGATGCACTATGGGTGCGGTGTCTGCGTCCATGTGTGTGTGTATGTGGTGAAACCTGTTTGAGCTCATTCACTTAGCTCTCCGCTAATGTGAAATGATTGTCAATCAATAGACCGGAAGGGAACCCCGGAAAAGAAAAGAGAATAGGCCAACATACCACTCGGATGGATATGGCAGTGCTCCAAGTTCTTCTTCTAACACCGCCCAGCAGTAAACCGGGCCGACCGTGTTTGGCATTGCCAAATAGCGCGAACAGTAGTCTCTCTGCCATGTCCCGAGGGCACGTGCGATATGGCGATATGGTGAACATCCGTCATCGTGAGTCGCGAGCAGTGAACTCGTTCCCCCCATAATCCGCGCTGCCACGACGAATCAGGAGAACCATGATTATGTTTCGTTAATTCTTTTCTTTCCTGCTTGATTTCATTTCTTCACTCCGTTCAGAAAAAAAACCGCTACAATGGTGGGCTTATAATTAGCACAATAATCCGTTTTTGTATGACATGTATAAACATACGTGCGATACGATACCCATAGCAGTTTCATGTTATAAGTAATGCGTAGTCTAATTATGCCTTTGGGGAAATATTTTCTTGTCGGAAATTCAATTTCAATTTTGTTTAAGGGAAGTATTCTAGTGTAGAGGCACGAATTTTGGATGATTTTTCGAGCTCTGAACAAATAAAACAAATAATATATTTTGCAATGCATCGTTTTACTTTTTGTTTATTTTACATTTAAGAATACAAAAGAAATCAAAAGAAAAACAAAAATCAAAACTTAAAAATTTACAAACTTGTAAAACGGGATATTCAAAAAACCAATGCCCTGGCGAACATCGTCCTTATGGTAATCCGAAACCAAATTTCCAATTATATTATTTTTATATCCCATTTGTTTATTAATGTAACAGAGCCGGATTTAAATCTTGTACATATTACTTGTTTTATCGTATCTATAAATTGTACATTACACAGTAGCCAAGAGCATTCCTTCTATATCATATCGTAAGAGTATTCCCTTCTATACCATTGCATATGATACGTTGCACAGTAGCCATTTAGGCGTAAGAGTATTCCGTCTGTTCTTCCTTTGTTCTGTTGGACCGGACAGCGGAGACAGTTGATATGATCATTGTTGGGTTATAAATAGCACAACAGCCCGATGTTTCTGACAAAGCAGAACAGTTGAATGGATGAATCGATCTTCATTCGACCGTGGATCGATCTCCATCGCTGATGATTGTTACGTGGACGAAGTTATTTTATAATAACACAAAGGTGGTCAATTGAGGGCCCTGAGTTTTGAACTCACAATCGATCGGTTAGTAAGCGAACGCGCAACCAATGTGGCTACGAAGACCCCCAGTAAAATTTTGCAAGAATAATAGTTAATTTGTTATACGATAGAGAGATGTATAAAGATATATTCATATTAAATTTGAAATAAATCGAATCAGTAGAACTTGAGACGTAATGTACACCAGCTTGAAAAAAGTAATTTCGAGAAAAACGTTTTTAACTAAGGGGGGACCCCTGTCTGGAAGTATTTTGGTTATTGTTTAAAGTATATTTGAGGATGGATTTTCCATTGCTGGATACACGAATAACGATTATTACGCTGTTGACAGCTGCAAAAATAAAAAAATCGATTTATTTGGCCTTCTAGAACGGGGACCCCTTTAATCGCTGTTGCAAAAAATGCTGAATTATGTTTGGTCACACAATTACTGATGATGATAATTATGACGTTTCGAATTATAGTCGGCTCTCTGATGGTTCGGCTGCTCGTTCCAATTTCATAATCCCTCACTCTCCTATCGCGAATTTCAGCTGTAATGAATTAAATGTTTTTTGGTAGAGAAGGTTGTTCGCAGTTTCCAAACATACGGAATCGCGTTGTGAACAAATTTTCTCAAACGGCCGATGAGCTGACATAGTAAATACTGAGGGTTCTCCTCCGTTTTAGTTTTTTTTGGTTTACAGAGTACTTTTGCAATCGGCTAGACCAGCACATGACGATAATTGATCTCTGGTAATTTTAAAATCCAAAATAGTGACTATCGGTTTGCTAAAAAAATAAAGGATGTTGCATCCAAGACACGACACATTTATGACGTAGGACTACACTTCTATTTTATTCCAGTCGCTTCTTTATAACCTCGGATATTATTTTAGAATGCTGCGAATTTTTAGAAACAACTGTTCAATAGAATGGTTTGTTCGCCATGATTTTTTTTTGTAGAATCAGTTGACGATATTTGATTGATGATTCATTCTTGCCCACGCAGAGCAATACACAAGCTGATAATATGTCATTGAAAATTTATCTCGAACGCTATTCCGGTGCCTTTTTTCGCAGTTGAAATACACTCGGCTACAGGCGATTATATACTTGTTGCACCAGCACCATTATTCCACATCTCATTACTAAACCAATCTCTCTTTGGCACCACATTGAGATAACAGCAATTCCAATACTTGCAAATATCAAAAATCTAAATAAAAATGCTAAATGTTATTTAGTATTGCCTCGGTGGAATCACACCATTAGACATCGCTCGCACAACGTGAACCAAGCGACTAAATATATAAACACTTCCATCATTTTGCTCTATTCTCAAAAAAAAAAAAACGATTTCTGTTAATATTACTGGACTCGAAAAAAGTTGCACTACTTTCTGATACTCGAAATAAGCGCAGTTGTCCTTGGTGAAGAAAGTTCTGCTAAATCATATACAAAATTTCAGAACGACATTTGTTTGTTGGTGATTAAATAAACGAAATAAACTCTTTCTGTTAATCTTAATAACCTTGAAAAGAGTTGCATTGTTTCATTATGGTCAAAATTAGCGTTGATGTCATCCTCGTTGGAGGCAGTTTCGCGACTGGCACGCGAACCCAAATAAATCGTAGCATTCCAGCACGACATTCACGATGATCTAGCTTATGATTTCCTAAATAATTATGTGACGCACAACCTTAACGCCTGCTTCGCCATAGTGTCAGTTTGATGCATTGATGCAGTGTCAAAGGCACCAACGATGCCCTTATGATGAACGAAAACAAGTGATGTTCATTGCTTCAAATATAAGAAAAAACTATATATTAGCCTCAGAAGAGATCCATTATTCATATTCTAGCGCAAATATTTTCCTTCCGCTATCTCCCCTTGCTACTGGCATGCGAAATAAAATTACACACAATTGTGTAGCTCAGAACCTTATTTCAATGGCGTCAGTTCGATGCAATTGGTTCGACTATAGAACGAGACTGAAAGTTTGCCACAGCAGAGATCCGTTACTTATACTCTAGGCAAATACTTCTCTTCGTTGCTCTTCGATAAGTTGCTCGTTATTGTCGGCACGGGTAGCTAGGCTCACAAACGAGCAGAGCAAATTTATGGGAGAATGGGAGAAATCTAGTTCTAATCAATTTAAATTATTTACACAACAGGGAATTGTAATGTATAGCATGTCACACAAATCATAGAGAATTTCCGATTCGTTTCGTATGTAAATCGCTAAAATCCGTTCGTGGCAAAAAATAGTTATTAACGCTAACTTTATTTCATAAAAAACGTGACCTGTTTTCTGATTTGGCCCCCCTAATGAAAGACGTAGTCCTACGTCAAAAAAAAATCGGAAGTCAACGGGAAAAGGCCGAGAGACACCACAACTTATTTTGGAACCGGCTCGAACAGCGGATTGCGAGCAATGATCTTCTGAGATCATTTGCGAATCCGAAATGAGGACTTCCGGCTAGCCAAACTGAACGGGATTATTTTGGAATTCAAAATGTCGACGTCCGGTTGGCTAAACGACCCGTAAGTCAACTGGAAATGACCATGAAACTACACAAGGATAGTATTTTCGGAATCGGCACGAACTGCGATCTTTGAGGTCATTTTGTAATTCTAAATGGTTACTTCCGGTTAGAAAAAAAACGAACAGGATATTTTTCTAAAATTTCTGAGACTCCACATGTATGTTTTTTAAAATAGTTTCGACAAGCGGAAGTTAAGTACCGTTCTGATTCATATTTCGAGCAGCTTCATATTTCGGACAGCTCAATATTTCGGTCACTTTGTTATAACATCTTGAAATGCTTAATGCGCTGATGATATAACTATAAAATAATATCAAAATTGATTCTTTAGAGCAACCCCTTGGATTCACTATCATTTTATATAGGAATCATACTTGTATTATAGAATAATATTTACGCAAAAATCTAACAACACTACTCATTATAGTGTTTGTGTATGTGACGTTCGCTTAGCCTGATCATGTAGAATTTAACCGTTCATCAACATTTAAATTTCTCTCATGTTTCATGTATTCACGAATTAAGAAAGCGAAATTGGCACAAAAGGATCATGAAAAAAAGACGAAACTATGTAACAAAAATGAAGAATCAAGATTCAAGCTATGTGAATAACCTTGAGTTATTTCATTACTTTGAACAACAAATAATATATAATTTTCATACAAGCAATAGAATCCGTACGGTATTTTAAACCATGAAGCTACAACACAAAGAAACATCAATAAACGACAATCATTTTGGGGGAAATAGGGAAAGGCGTGAATGTTTGCAAATATTACAAAAGAGGTTGCTGAAAATTATTTAAAGTTAATTGGAAAAAAACAAGTGTTGACGGTTCTGTTACAAGTTTACAAGCCATCAATGTTTCTAGACAATTTTTCAATACATTTGTGTGTGCATGAAACGAACCGCGCAGAAAGAGGAGGGTTCATAGATGAACCCTGTTAGCACGTATGTTTGATGTCCGGCAAGGCCCCACATATGTTGTGAGCAGCGCTCTCAATTTCGAAAATGTAATAAACACAATTGTTATTGTAACCAGGAACAGCATTCCTCGGTTTTGCATTTGCTTGAATTGAGAAGATATGGTGATTGGTGGTATTTTCTTCCCTCCCTGTTTGTTTGTTTGTGTTACACGGGAACGGATGAAGATAATCTGCTGTGTTGCCCATATTTGTTTATTTGGTTGTTCTTCCCGCTACAACCGCCATTTCCACTGGAGGATGGAAATTATAAATCGTAGTTTGAGATGTCGAATCAGAACACACGAGAGAAAAGTTCACGGTAGAAAATAAACCACAAACAAAATATCTTGTTGTCAACTCCGATACTATTTCTGCATCTCATTTCCAGAATCTGTTTTCACTCTATTCTCATTGCGCTGTACCCCGCCACATCCCGGAACCCCGGGATTGTCTTCTCAGGCCACTCGAAAAATAAACTCCATTGACAGCAGCACACAGCAAAAGCCACATCATCTCCCATCATCCACTCGAAGCTTGAGCGTGAACAAATCGGTTCATTGTTTGAATTACTCCACATTTACATTTCCCTCGTCTCACCTCCACCACAAATCCTCGCCCGACTTTTGGTCCGGAGCATAAAATGCGCACCATCAGCAGCAGCAGCACACGAGAGTGGCTTTATGTATGCATCTTATAGTGCACTTCGAATGCATCTTGCATTCATTATCACTAAAACTTATTCGCCTTTCTTCAGTTGTCGGTTTCCCATTATCTTGCTCTCTCTCTCGAAAGCGCGCGCCATGAATGGAGCTGGCGCTTGCCACGGAAGCCATCTCCTCCGTCGGGATAACCCTTACCGAGTCGACAGTTTTCCTAGTCGTCCCTAGGCTCAAAACATTCCGAAACCACCACAGAACCACATACATATTTGATAATGAAGTTTCAGCTTCATGGGTAACAAAAACTAAATAAACACATGAAGTCATATAAGCGTGGAGTAATCCCGAGGTGCTGCTCCTTCCCGGCAAGGATGAAAACTGTTTTGATAGCATTATTATATCGGGAAGTGTTCAAGCGAATCAGAACACCAAAATGTTCTGGGAGTTGGAGCTGCTCTAGCATAACGAAATCCGAATGAGAATATGTAAACAAGCGCTATTATCGTTCGTAGCTTCTTCCTCTTCTGTGGGGGCTGGAGGCTGTTCTCTAATTATTCGTTGATGCGTTCCGAGTAAACAATAATGAGGAGATTTTACGGAGTGCTTGTATGTGTGTGTGAAGAGCTGGAAAATCATTCTTTTGGGGTAGAATATTTTGTTGGGCTAGTGAGAGCCATCATTGCCAATTTCGAGCCAGTCTATAACAAAGCTATTCGTTCAACTTCAAGAGCCCTTCTCACTTTGGAGGCCGTTGTAATTTGACTGAACGATATGGCAATATTCCGCGAAGGACGTACGACCATTTGTTTCTACAAAGCAGACATAACATTCCGAGGTTCTATCCAAAAGAGGCCCGTCTCGTTCGAATAATTGATTTGATTACCAAAGTACTTCGGGTAACTGATAAAACTTTAAATAACACCAAAGCGAAATAGTGCTGAATCGAGGAGCATGAAGGTGAAAAATAATTGTACCATCACAAAAACACCTCGTAGAGGTTGCTGTGTGAAATAGGTCTTATGGAGCACGCGTTCGACGTCGATGAGTACTTTTTCTGAAGAATCGTTCATCCGTCGCAACGTTTATACCGTATTCATTCCAATATCATGCACTATGATCTTGTTCTTGACCGGTAGTCGATTCTTCAGCAAGCGGACAGCTTAAGAAAAACCGGTTGAACAATGAGAACAACCATTGTAATATTGCATTTACAGATTACTAGGTCTGTCCGATAAGTACGATAAGTACAAAAAGTTTGGAAAAGTGGCAATTTTCTTCTCAACATAGTTTCCTTTTAGCTCGATACACTTCACCCAGCGATGCTCCAACTGCCCGACGAGTGACTTTTTCAAGTTTGGAAGCAAAAAAAAAGTCGCACGGGGCCAAATCTAGAGAATATGGTGGATGGGGCAGCAGTTCGTAGTGCAAATTTGGTCGTGCTGACGGCGAAATTTCCCTTTTTTCATTTTTCTAAAATCCGCGGACACGCTCGCTTCCACACACGGTCAAAAAAAAAAGTACAAGTCCGATTCGGCTGAAATTTTGACAGTAGCCGTTTACGAGAATGTACTAAACGGTATTTCTTGCGAAACTGACACCATTGGGCGATGAAACTAAGTTTTTATCGGACCGCCCTCGTACAATCCCCTTAGCTAGATTTGCACACAAGCATGCAATTGCTATTTGGATGCGAATTCTCTTCACCTAAAATTAGATATGGTGCAGGAACTTAAAGCACACGATCCACAGGGTTTTCACAGAATAGGTATTCAATCGGTTTTTCATTCTTCATGAATGAAATTTTTGTGTAGTCCATCTCTAGGTTTTCCATGTAATCCCAGGGAACAAGCTCATCTGAAGAGAACAACATTAAGTCAGGTTGTCGTCAACATACATTCGTTGTTGAGTTGAACGGAACTTACGAGATTGATTGACAATAATGAACGTGTTGAAATGTAGTAAGTTCTAACGGATTTCTAATCGATGGTATTAGTGTTAAGAACACTAATACTGATCGGACAATGTTTTAACTTTTTTCTCGTTCGAGCGCCAGTGTTGTTTTGGCTTTGTTTTCATTTCGTATATTTTTTTTTCATTTGAAGAGAAGAGCAGCAGAAAGCCGTTGAATGTTGTGCGGTGCCTATAGGGATCTGCTCCATCAATTTTGACCTATGGATACTGGTATGGTTTAGGCGGAGGAGATTCCAACATAACCGACAAACACTGTGAAGGAAGGCCTGCAATGGAATTGGAGGTGATATTGGAACAAGATCCGTGTCAGTCTCAAGAAACTTTGGGAATGACATTCAACAAGCTATATCGTGGCGTCCGAAGGCAATGGACTGTTAATTGCAGAATAAAATTCTTTGAAACTTTAAAACAAAGCGTAAGATGTATCACGTATACGTGATGAACTGCACATGATAATTGTCCAAAATTTCACATTCGCCTCTAGTCTTGAAAAGGCCATTTGGATGTCTCGCTGGCGCTGTCGCCCGGTAGCTAGCTGGTGACTGACGAACTGACTAACGAATCTCGTATTGGTACAGGATTTCCCAGTTCGTGTTAGGAAAAAATCTCACGGTCTACACTAATGTATGGGAAGCAGAAGCTCTCATTTCATCGCTATTTTAACATTTTTACTATTGAAAAATTTATGATATTCCATATTGTTATAGATTGTTATCGGGAGCAAAAATATTGTAAATTTATCGAGAAATGACTAAGTAATGAACGATCTGAATTGGTCATTTTTTTCAGAATTCCAATTTGTGTCCCCGATATGTTCCCGAAAGACGAGATGCAAAATGAAACCATTGGTTCGTCCGAATCGTCCGCAGCTGCATCTTCCAGATTGTTGAACCTTTCACTGACAGATCCTTCATGCAGGTGAAATAGAGAATTTATTCTGAACTGAATAAAATCCATCTTCTAGTGACCTAGGTCTAGGCCTTTCACCAGCAACCGGATGTATATCTTTCATACACTTCAAAAAGATCTCTAATTGTGAAAAAAGGCAACGAGCTTTATGGACATGAAATTATGACTTTTTCACTGGCATTGAAAATAATTCTGATGAAGTGAGGTAATTTTATTATTATGATCCCAATTGCCCCAGTATCCCCGTGCCCGAGTAGCTAGCGTCACATATTAGGAGGTTCGGGTTCGATACCCGTTCTGGCCGGTGAATTGTCCATCGAAGAAAATTCCCCCGATTTGCTAGGTGATCACGCCTATTCTAGAGCTTGTCACTCAGAAAACGCTCAAAGCATGTTATTTGGCATAAGAAATCTCAACAATATACTACTAATGAAAAAAAAATTACGCTAATAAAAGTCTGTAATCTAATGAACAACTACACAGGGGAAAGTTGAGAAAGACGGACACCGCTGTATAATTGATGAATTACATTTTTATTTTACATTTTTATTATGTACAAACTTGCAATACAGTGTATATTGACACTTACTGTGTACACCTTGCTGGCTTTCTGTTAAAATTGTAAATAAAAACAAAAAAGTTATTTACATAGAGTAGCTTGATGGGAATTTTCGTAAGGTTCTCATTGTTATCGAGCAATTTGTGGGGGTATTTTTCGTTACGTGAAAGTTATACCATCACTTCTCTTCAAGTTTATCGAATCAGCGGTGAAGTTTTCACATTTTTACTCCAGAAATATTGACGAAAATAAAATACTAATCAAGTCGGGAAAGACGGACACTCCACCGACAAAAGACAAACATTTTGTTTTGAAAACAATTTGATTATCTCCTCCTTCTTTTATTAACAGATGCCCACTAACAACGTTTGCAATTGCAACCAGATATCATGGACGAATCAGCAGAGCTGTTTTTAAAACGTAATCCAAATTTGTCATTCCGAATGCCGGAAGCTATTTTAGACATGAGAAAATGAGAAAAATTACAAGCCCTTCTACGTGATTTAAGTCCAGCCATTTTTTAGATAATTTTTAAGACATATTTGAAGACCTCCAAAACTTATCGAGTAAATAAACTTGAATTTTCAGTTAGTGTCCATCTTTCCCGCCAAGTGTCCGTCTTCGCCGACTCAATCTTATTTTTTCAAAGATGCCGGACACATTCATTTTTCAAAATTTCTGCCTCAAAAACAAATTTTATTATGGTAAGAGACCTAAACTATCAATTTATGGTGAGATAGCAATACATTTTTTTTTGTGAAATTGGCATGTATTTTTTCCGAATGGTTTGGATATGAGACGCATCAACAAATTTGATCTGAAAAACCGTCGTAATATTCATAAGTAAATAACCTTTGGAGCATCTCGAGGCTGTTCATACTAGGATTGGGCGATCTTTATAAAAAGATCGATCTTATCGAATCGATTCTCCCAAATGGCGTAGGGATCGATCCACTGATTAAATCGGTACCAAAGAATCGATCTTTGTTGAATCGATTTTTGAAAAATCCAAAGCTTTTTGTCGATTTATCTGCTTATTCTATATGAATGCTGTCGTTTCTTTGAACAGGGATAACAAATTTCATATTGCTATTGAAATATCAAAAGCATTTTGTTTTGTTTCTCAGCATGAAAGCCACAGCCACAGGGCATTCATCTTGTGCCGTCAGGAAGTCATTTTATTTGATAAATTAATTGAAAAAGTATTATTAGAAATTTAACAACCGCATCCGCTCACAGTTCATTCTCTCAGTAGCTGCTGCTAGTTCTGTCTCTGTCAGCATTTGTACAGAAGTAAATCTTAGAAGAAGTTATCCAAATGATGGCATTATGTTTAAAAAAATGTTAGGTGACCTTTGGTGAGATAAAAAAAATCGATGTATACTGAAAAACAAATCTACAAAAAGATCGAAAAGATCTAAAGTAAAAAAATCGATTTTCTCGATTTTCTCGAATACAAAAGATCGATTAAAAAAATCGGAAATCGGAATGGAAAAGATCGATCTTCTAAGAATCGATCCGAAATCGCCCAATCCTAGTTCATACCCTCAACTCTTGAAACGGAAATATTACGGCGGAGAAAAATAAACGTTGTATGTTGCGATTAATGTCTTGTAAAATCTTCGAATATCAATAGACAAATTATTGGAAAAAAAGTCATATACATCACTTGCTAATCTTCTTGTAATTTATGAATTCTTCGCTAAAGGATCTATCAATCTTGCGAGTCCAGCAATAAATTAGGCGATTTTTTAAAAGTTAAACAGTTTTTTAAAATGTAACGTCAGGGCTATTGGACGGGCGGAGCTAAATTTTCTAAATTTAATTTCCGCGTAAATGGTTACATATTTTGTTATTTTGTGCTTCAAACGAATCATCAAACTCTACTGTGAATAACACTTATTCGATCACACCAAATAAAGGGCAATGGATAGATTGCTATATACAATTGGATGCAATGGCTTCTTTCTATGGTTGTGATTTCTCTAGCAAGCTCTAGAATACGGGTAACAACAGTGCAAGTCGAAAGAAATTTCTTTGACGAAAAATTCCTCGGCCAGAACGGGAATCAAACCCAAACTCCTGGCCTGATAATGTGTGATGCTAACCACTCGGCAACGGGAGTACAAGCTCAAAGGTTCATTCGCCTCCAATGGTAATAATATGAAAACTCATACCATTCTCATTTATAAGGGACTTCGGGCCAAGGTCCTTCGTCCCTCAGAATGAAAATCGGAAATTGAAATACTTATATATTAAAATTAAAATACACTCCAGGTGCGAGGATGGAGCTTAAGTTAATATCTGTCTTCTGTGCGTCAGTGCAAGGTCAGTACTTAACGTACTTTCTGCATATTCTGAGAATGCATTCTGAAACAGATACTGACGATTTACCGCAACGAAGGCAGAATTTATTGTCTTGCTTTTTATTTGTCGTAGCTGATGCATGATTGTGCCTCGTCGTTACTTTTGGTGCTCGTTATTGGCGGCTCGGTTTATGGATTATATAGAACAAATGTATGGGAAATGAGAATTATTCAATTTTCATCAATTTAAGGGAGTATTCTATTATAGAGACACGAATTTTGGACGTTTTTCGAGCTCCGTAAAAATAAAATAGAGAATATTTTTACTACCCATTACATCATTATTTGTTCATCTATCTTTTAACATTTTAACGAAAATTGAACGGAGAAAAATATTCATAACTAGAATAGTGATGAGTTGATGAAGTGAGGGGATTGAAAAAAAAGTTTTGCCGGCCCTTCTGGTTATTTGAAACGAAAAAATCGAACAGATTCTGAACTAGTGAAGATGTCGCTATCGCATGAACCTCGGACAAGTCAAAAACATATTTTTTAACAGAATGGCGGCCGTTTGAAAAACAAAATACGGTTTGGAACGTTTTTTTCTCACGTTTCCTGATTTTTTAAAAATATATTTTTTTAGAGGTTCATACGATAGAGAGGTGTATGCAGATTGCATTTATCAATTCGACATAATTCGGTTCAGTAGAACTTAAGATATTATGTACGCCAATTTGAAAAAACTAGTTTCGAGAAAAACGCGCTTGAAGTTCATTGTTATGGCTGTGCCAGATTAGATACCGCATCACGAGTTTATTCGCGAGTGAATGCTCAATTTATTTACATCCACCACGTTCACAAATTAGATTTTTTGATCAGGCAGAATTGATTTGAATGCCAATTAAGAACCAATGGAATACAGTGCCTTACAACTTTGAGTAAATAATAAATGTTGGTGCGTAAATAATGTAAAATATCTGTTTCTATATGGTAACCTGTCATTCCCTATGCTCGCTAGCCAAATTTACAATCAACTACAACTACAGCTACATGTGCGTAAACCACGATGAACTAGATTTTGAGTTTATTTTGTTCACGAACCATCGATAGAGGTTCCGGTCAAATAAAACACTCGTGAACGTGGCGGATGTGAATAAATTAACTATTTACTCGTGAGTATATTCGTGAGTTCAAAGCCAATATAACCCTCATAATAGTAATTCCATGAAAAGTGGATCTATAAAAAATTCCTCAGATTTTTGCGTAAATCTCGTATATTTATTCCTATTCGATAAATTTTGAACCCGTATTTTTTTATATCACCTTAAAAATACACCATATAGGACTAGGGTGGTTTTAAAAACGGGCCTTGCTTTGCTTTCCTCCCCTCGCACTCATTTTTGAAAAAAATCGTAGCCATTGAACCGCTCGAGCTGTCAGTCCTGATCATTTTCCGATATATTGAAAGAATAAAATAAAAATACGAGTCTAAAACTTGAATTTTGAGCAAAATCTGTTTATTTTTAAGTAGATCCCTTTCTTATGAAGTTGATGATGAACCGGGCACATTTTATGTTTTTCTATATTTAATTTGACATTTTATGTTTTGTGATTTCAAAAGTTTGCTTTCAAAGCAGTGCTTTTGTGCTGTTAAAACGTTGACTTCACGTTACTTATTGTCATTGTATACCCAAACTAGCGTTGGCTGAAAACGTTTAATATTTGGCAGAAATGATGCCATTTCGTGTGCTGGAGGGTGCGCAAATAATGAGCTGTTTTGAAAGCTTAAAAAAGGGTTCATATGTATGCGAGCAGACATCTCTTTCTGTTTTCTTTTCTCATTTCATTTGGAATTGTGCCAAATAAAGTCTATACGACGTCAATGGAGATCGAACCAAGGTCGGCTGGAATGCAAAGCTATTTCATACGACCACGCTATCCTATATGGATAGCTGCCAGTGCTGTTATATAGAAGCGTGATAATATTACACCTCATCATAAAATGAAGTTAGAAAGTGTTTCCTAAGAGGATAAAGAAGAACATGAACGAGAATATATCTTTCTCTGTATGGGCCGTGTATTTGGCAAATTATACGAAAAGCTTTCATATGCTGTCATTTAAATGTGTCTCCTGTTTCGCTCGCTCATATTGGCTCTAGCATACATATTATACAAATGATATACATGTATTGGGGAGTAGAACATTTTCTGATATTTTTCAGCTCATTTAATGTAATGAATCGGGATGCCATAACATGTGCTAAAAATTAACTTTGGGTGTAGTCTCTGAAACATTTGTTAGACAAGCTAGATAAGCCCAGTTCTTTATTCAGAACGTATGATTTATCATTCGGTTGTCAGTATAACCGTAAACAATCGCTATGCAGGTCTGCATGAAGTCATGAATTTGTCGAGTTTATTTTCACCGTCTAGCGGTTGTGGGTTGGTTGCAAATTCTTGCGAAAATGTGACCGCTATCGGAATAGAAAGTTCGTATCGCAGATCGCAACGCTAGCATACGTCTCTCCGTCCGTCATCAGATTTTAAAAAATGCAACGGTGCTCCATTTGTTTTAAATCGTATGGGCACTGATATTAATAATTAGTATTCGTACCAGTCTTGTCAGATATCATACTCAGACTGTGTTCCGTGATTTCTTCAATCCACCCACACGAGGATTGCGTCCAACCTGTCACTTTCTACTGAGGGTTAAACGCAATAGTTTTGGCCAGTGCGCTTCTGCTAGTTGCGCACTTATTATCTTTTTACTCTTCTCGCCTAGCATTTCAATCTATTTTGCATGCATACTTCAATCCTCGTGAAGAAGACGAAGAAGAAGCGTGTAGCGGAACCCTTAGCGCGCTTATTAAGACGTGTTATGCGCGCAGGGAAGGTGAGGAGGTATGTTAAGCCGCCCTTCCTTCTAGCACCATCCTAGTGGAAAAATAGTCTGAAAACATATTTAAAATGATTCAAATGGTTAGGCTTAATTGAGTTTCTCACAACACCAAGTGTGTTTTGCAGAAAAATGCGGTGCATTTTTTTTTTGCAACGATTTGTGGAGGGGAGCTTGGCGTGCGGCCCGATATACACATCATTCCGAAAGACCCGCACTGAAACAATAATTTGTTTCAATTAAACGTGTGCGCGCATAGCTGCCGCTGCCAGTGATTGGGGGTCTGTGCATTATGATGAGCCTCACTGTGAGAATACGACCGCGAAAGTACACAACTCCGACGGGGGATAGGACACTTAGTAGTGAGCAAAGTCGACCGAATCGAGATCAATCATTGTCTTGTTTGGAACTCTCCCCGACGCAAGGCGTCCATTAGTTGATCGGATTTCATTTGATTAGTGATCATCTCGCGAGTGCTCTCATTCTTGGAAAGAAGGTTGTGATAATTCGTTTCGGGTAGAGATCCGTGAGGAAACAACAAACAATTCACATGCTACATACATCGACAAAGGAAACTGAGTGCATATGTTTGGATGTCCAGTGTGAATAATTATCATTTTTTTTTTTTATTTCCAATCGCCAGACGTGTAATCATAAGGAACACAAGAAGATTTCAACGTGCGATAGTGTGATAAATAAATATATATACATAGGAAAAGAGTGTGCTTATAGAGTGACTAACTCACTAGAAGATTATGAAAATATGAGTGCATCGACGCCAACACAACAGTCCGGTCCACCGGTCCCTCCGGTGAAGCCGATTCTCTCGTCGCCCGGTGCTTACCTGGCTAACTTCCAGTCGAATCCACTAAATTCCTCGGGTGCTGGGCCGGGAACGCCCGGATCAACGGGTGCTGTCAGTACGGCACCAATTACCGCAGGGATCCACAGTAGCAACAAAACGCACGAGAAGCCAACGATAGCGGCCCGCCCGATACCCCCTCCTACGCTGCCAAAATATTCATCCTCGTTCAACAAGATCGACCGTGATCGGAACGAGTTCACCAAGATCGACAAAGCGGAGCGGGAGAAGGTTAGCTAGTTGCTGCACACATATCCATCATTGTAACCATCTTGTCCTTACTCTGCAAAGTAGTTTTATTTTTTACTCATCCTATATTGTTTCGTATATTCATTCTCAAAATGATACACTTGATACTCCAAGTAGAATTAATTCAATACCAATTCATTTCAAAAGGATCATATACACTTTTGAAACCTCAATATATGGGAGGTTTGGGTAAAACGGACATGTTAAGAAGAACTTCAATTATATCTTTGGAAACTCATGTTTCCCAAAACTTTGATGCAGTTTCTTGCAATTCAATATACTGTTTTTCTACCTAATTGTGCAAATATTTTACAAAAAAGTGTTTTTCAATGTTTTTTACTAAAATTAAAACAGACCGAAAAGTAAGTAAAATTTTTGTAGGGGGGTAATATGGACAGGTTTGTAATATATGGAGCGTAGAGGCTTATCGATCGCGAGAGGAATAACTTTATTCAACCAAGGTTTGAAGTCATCACGAATGTCCGTTAAATGATGAAAAAATCGAATTAATCCACCTAGAAGTGATATCGTGCTTTTCAGCAGTATAAACGGACAGACCCTCAACTATTTTGCTTTTGGTTCCAGTCAGCTTCTAAACAGTCCACTTTTGGCGATGGAAATCAATTTATAGACGCAGGGCATTCCTTAGGAATAGATTAAACAGACTTTTCACAGTTCATCTCGCTCTCACTGGCATCTGTCCGTTTTATCCCACCAGTACAATTATTTCAATAACTTATTTTTTTCCACTCAAAAATGAATTTACTTTTCCGTACATACCTAATACCGCTTCTCACAAACTCACAAACCGAAATATAACCATCAGCGAATTGAATCTTGATATCAAACCACTCAAAATGCTTAATATCGAAGCCGCTAAAATTACATCCTAACGATTCCGCGATGTATGATTTTCAGTTTTTGTTTCCCTTTTCCACTTTTGATCAGTATTCATTGCCATAGGGTGGCTTAAATATTATAGAATAACATGTAGAAGATGTTCTCATTAACAGAAATCGTAAATTCAAAATGTAACTATAAAAAATCAACCACCTGTCCATATTACCTACGGTTCTCCTACTAATCTTTGCTGTCAACTTTTTATCAAGCAAAAGCATCAACATCGCCAATTTCAGATTTTAATAATTAGTTATCTTACTGTTTCACTTGATTACTTGAAATATTCGGTTGGGCATACTGGTTACCAAACCTGCAGAACAGATCCCTCGGTGATTTCCATTATAGTCTAGAGTCCATTCACTGTAGTAGGATGCATTGTAACAGTCTTTGATTCGTTGTAAGATTAAAAGAGGTTCGGAGGCCCCTTGCTTCGATAAGTTTTTAAGCGTTTAATAAGTGCATAAATCACAGATCAAATAGATTATGATCATTCAAACAGCATTTATCTGTTCCTAAAATTCATCAGTTTGAATTATTGTCAAAATTCATAAACCAAAAGCAAATTTTTACCATGTTTAAACACACCAGAATGGTCCAAAGCAACGTGCTTTGGTGCTTTTTGCAAATAAAAATTATAGAGACTTATGTCCAAGACATGGCCGCATTGTTGACGTAGGACTACGAAATTATGTTCAGTCGATTATAACTTCGGAAATTTTTATAGAATGCGTCGAATATCTAAAAATGAATCTTTAGTAGAATGTTCTGGAGATCCTAAAAAGGGCCGATGGTTTGCGTGGAGTTGACGATGGTTAATTGAAAAATCATCCTTGTCCTCGCGGGAACACTTCTTAATCTGACCATATGCCGCAAGGGCTCTGCATAGTCATAGTCAACTGAGGATAGTCAGCTGACTATCTGACTGACTATATCCGTATTCAATTAGTAATGATTTTTGGCTTCTCCACGCAGTTTCTCCTCCAAAACAACTAAACAGTTAGTCGGGCGTTTAGTCGCTATCTCCCTCTACCGACTCGACCATATCATTTCATTCATCCCAGTCAAATTACCCTCATTGCATTTTGAAGTGACTTCTCCCAAAACGAATTCGTTCCTCTCTTTCTCTTTCTCTCATGTACGTGTGCATTAGGGTGCCAATGAAGGTATAGGAAAAAAAGGACCCTAAAATTTCAAAAAGTTACCCCATACAAAATACTATATACTGTGAATCTCGACGAGTAATGCAATTTTAAGACATTTGCTATCAATTTTTTTTTGAAAACCTTGATTTTCTTGATTTGATTCTTGATTTTTAACGTTTGTGACACCAGTAAATGAAGTCCGAATAAGCTAATATTTTGCATATGGTATATTATCGTGCAAATCAACATTTCGTAGCAAATTCCGAATGAAAAATCGAGATAACTATTTTTATTGACACCCAAAACCATACTTTTCGTTTCGTACTCCGAGAAAAACTAAGCCCTAGAATACCAATTTTTGATAAAAAAAATTTTTTCGAGATGACAGTAGATCTCGACGTTTCATGCAATTTTAAGATATATGGCATCAAAATTTTTTTTTGAAAACCCTGATTTCCTTTACTCCCCTTGGATGATTTTTCGATTTTTAAAAAACTCAAACTTTAAACGCTATGCGCCACTCTCCCTTAAGTCCGATTGAGCTTATATTTTGATTATGGTGTTTTTCAAGGTGGTGAGCATTTTTTATGGGGTAACTTTTTGAAATTCGAGACGACCATTTTCATTGGCACCCTAGTGTGCATGCATCGATATTTGAGTTCAGGTATTATACCTTTAACAGCTTTCGCGGCGACCTTTCTCGCAGTTGACACAAACTCAGTCATAGGCGATTATATATTTATTCAATCAGCACCATTGCTTCACATCACTTGAATCTCATAAAGCCACCTTTGTCAACGCGTAACAACAATGACAAGGTGTGTGAATGATGCAAAACTGCAGAAACACTCTCCAACAAACGGCATGGAACCTGACGCGGTGCGATATTTTCCATTCACAACGCTATCGACACAACGAAGTGATTTTGTTCTTAGACTTTGTACCGAGCCAAACCGCTGTAACATCAGCATTGGAAAAAAAACTTGTCTGCTCGGTTGAAGCGAGAATGCGTGAATTAACGAGTCGTTCGAATGAAACGGTCAAATACGGTCGTGAACAAGAATAAGGCTGAATTACTTTCCAATCACCGCAATAATTGACATTCTAATCGGTTTATATAGTAATCAAAAGATGATGCAATTTCTGATTGTTGACGAAATTTCCCGATTTTCTCTATTTTTGCCTGACATTATTTTTATCCAGGTAGTCGACACCCTTTAATATCACCCTTGAAGAGTATGTCATTCCTCTAACCAAGACAGGCATTTGGAATAATGCCGAAGTGGTTGTCGTACAGATTCGATTCGTTCTTTAACACTAGATCACCGGCAGTTGTTATATACCTATTTCTACCAACCGGTCATTTTGATCGGTGCGATATTTGGTTGGCGAAATATAAAAATTGATTTTTTTAAGGAAAATGAATCATATTTCATTGTAATATTACAAGTACATAGTATGTACTTGTAATATTAGAATTTTTACAAATAGTCATTTTAGTCAATTACCACAAACAGGTTGTTTCCACCCAGCACATATATTTACAGTTTTTCGTTACAAACAAACTATCTGCAAAATTTTCGTGTATTGGAACTCTCGGTGCTCTTCATGAGGTCATTCAAGTCTCTCAGCTCCGATGAATCTGTATACCCTGCGGAAAGTTCTTCTGCTAATTCGAATAAAAAATCTTTTCTCGGTATATTTTCGCCAGTTATATCATTGTACAAAATCCTTGCATTTATTGCCGCTAAGTCGAGGATATTGAAAAACCTGAAGAGGCCATCGTCGAGATCCTGGCTTCACACTATATTTTCTGGCAATTTGATCCGTCATGTCTACCCCAAATTTGGTTTTATTGTATATGGTGGTAGTCTTTCCTTGTCTTTTTCAATGTTGACTGAATTATGTTTAGTACTTTTTTAGTTTGCTTACTTTTATATGCTATCAAAGTGCAATTTTCTGTTTTGAAAATTTCTGATGTAAATCAAGATAAATATTTTTTTTGTTTGACCGGTTGCGGCAATTCTCTTTTATTTGCCCAAATTATTCCAACCAAAGTTGTCCGTTTTTTCCATGATGCTAGTGATTTGCTGGTAAAAAAAATTATCAGTGATTACATTTCTTCCAGCACCGGTAAATGGTTCAATTGATTTCATTACGACAAACTCACTCAAAGGCATAGATCACTGTCATGGTTCATCCTTTCCCAAATACGGGAACCCATTCATAATGTGTTTACTTTGGAGATCAGATCCTAACATTAGATATCATTGCGAATTCATCCGTTTGTAATCGTACACTTCCTCTTTTTTTATCGAAGCGTATAAATCTTAAAATATCCCTAAACTCGTTTCTACTCATTGTTTTTTTGAGAAAAACGCTGGTTCTCACTTTTTAGACCATAAATAAGACAATTCCAAGTTTTTAGTTTTATAAGCACCACGTGTAATAATATCGCAAGAAAAGCGCATTTTTTTTTTCTGAAGATAGCTCAAAACTTCACCAAACACCCGGAAAACTTTCTGTTTTGTGCAATTCTCATGTGATTTACCATTCGTTGATTGATTATAAAGAAAGCACTGCAAGTGCCCTTCATTACGTTTCGTTTTGCGTATGCTGCCAAATACTGCTTTGAAAATACCGTTTATTGATTCCCTCCTTGAAGTTGATCCAGTTTTTATTTTTGTCCAGATAGTTCCATCAGTAGCAATTCCAATTCGTTGGCAGTGATTCTCATGCGAAGATTACAACAGTCTCAAGAATCTTTTTAGTCTACGTACATGAAGGATGTTTTCATCCTCATCAATACTGTTTGAGGAAACACACACCTCTTCTTCTGACTGATATTTTGAATTATATACCTTGGTCGATATTGGAAAAGTTTTCTCTAATATTTATTATGTCCTTTAAAATTCTCGGTATTTTCGGACATCTCGGCATTTTTGGGGTAAAGTTTTATAACTTAAAAAAATTTCTAAACATATTTTTCCTTATTATTATAAAAATACTTACTTGCATTGAAAACTACAATAACTGTGAATTGAAAGAAGTATATTCAATTATCCAGAAAATTGTAAGAACCATCATACCATGCTGAATCTTTATAATCAATTGGGAATCGGTTCGGGAAGAAGCATCCGAGCTACATCAACTTTTTTTTTGTTTTCACACGAACGAGTCGCCCTATATATACTATTAAACTTCAAATTTCATGGTATGGATGCGTTCGTCGTTCTTCGGTTTAGTATCGGTTTAACTCTAACAGTAGTGGCTGACACCGTCTAAGTAGGGCTAGTAGCACTTCAACTAGCAGCTAACCCATGCAGGCTGCAAAATAATTTAGGAAATTTCCATACTTTTATGATTCCAAAACGGTGGTTATACCGAGAATTTTGACTGACTGGCACCGTTATGGATATTTGATGATTGATAATTGAACAGTTTCTAAGTCCGGTCGGTATAAATAAATATATCACACAAATGAGGAGTAGGGAATCAAAACAGTGTATAATAATATCAAATACATGAATTTAGAAAAAATCATACCATAATTAGAAAATATGAAAAAAAAAATTAAGATAGAAACATGTGACGTATTGACGCGACCGGTTATTTTGACCGGTTGATAATTCTAGTGTTAAAAAAATCTGGTCGGCAATTCCATTAAAAATTTATGTCACCAATAAAAAAGTGCTCTGATTTTGCTCAAACCTTGTATATTTATTACTTTTCGAAAAAAAAGTGAGACACGTATTTTTATTTCGCTCTTAAGGTGCATCATGCTGAATTAGTGTTTTTGAAAATTTGTTACGTTTAATTCGCTGAATCAAATCTATACCCAGCAAATAAGAACCTTTATGAGTATTTTTACTTCTTCTATATGTCGAGCACATACCCTAACTATGTCATTTTTGTAATGCTATGACTTCTTTACTTACTACATCAATAATTCTGAAAAACGTTTTTCCCTACAAGAAATATATGTTTATTTTTCTAATTTTTTGCGGATTTCGACGAATACACTCATGTTTAAAAATATTGTATTTTATGAATTACTTATTTGAGTTTCGATCATTTTCTAGCAAATGAAAAACAATGCAATTTACTATCTAGAGAAGTCGAGTTGAGGTATGATTTGCATGTCATATGTCAATTTTTAGACAAAAACTATGGATGGGTTATACCTATTGAAACCTTTTTTTTTGATCAAAAAGCAATACGCATATAACGCATAGACATTTTATCTTTCGAATGAAGTGTTTATCATACCATTCCATTCAGTTGATTAGGACGTATTATCGCCCAAAATCTGGTTACTGTAGTATATGTCAAATCACGTTGAACTTAAACATCGATACATGCATACGTGGTTTAATTTCAAAATTCAATTCACCGAAACATAACCCGGTATGTGTGTTCACATGCAAGCGATCTTACGTTTAAAGCAAACAGTACCAAATTTAAATGATTGAAATAAGTATGTACACTAGTGGGATGCAACGAACAGCTGTCAGTAGAAGTAAGACTGACAGTGAATTGTTTTCGATACATCTGTTTATTTTATTCCTAAGGAATTCCTCGATTCTATAAGCAGAAATAAAAAAAAATCGCTTGACAAAATTCGGAGATATTGGATAAACTTGATCTATGGCATACCATGATATCATATCCGGTGGATCACTTCAGTTTTTCAACATTAAACTAAAATTCGAAATGATTTCATAACCTAGTTGAATTAAATTATCCTTCTCGCGAGTGATAAACTTCTATGATTCACCTGTTCGCAGAAATGCAATCTTTCCTTATTTTTCAGGATTTCCCAGACTTTTTGGTACGTTCTCAATTTTGCCTGATTTGACTCAAATGATCCTGATTTTCCCTGATTTTTGCTCTTTACTTCATCTGTAAAAAAAAAATCCTCAATAAATATACTGATGTTTTTGAATGTTCAAAACATTTAGTCCTGACCCTTGCTTAACCATTTGGCAATTCGTTTAATGATTTTTGTACAAAAACTCATCATTATAATATACAATCATTATCAGATATAGAGTTCCTCTATTACATAAAGTTTTATTTGAAAAACGAAAAATCCATTATGACATTCGCTTCACAATGATGGAACGTGAAGCTCAATACCGTCAACACGAATTAAATGAATAAACATTCTGGATAGTTTTGCGAGATCTTTTCTCCTCTCACCCCAAAATCTTACTTCCAGGATGACAACTTTGTAAACAATTTGTATTTCATGTGATTAATATGAAAGCACCATAAATATGATTCAAAAACCATATGAGAATATGTAATATGTAATCTAGGATAAACATCTAGAGTTATTCAATGTGATAGATGTTGTGGATAACAGAATAATGCCAAACTTTATGTCCAGTTAAACTATCCGGATATTGCACTTTCGGATTATCACAGGTTCAGGTTTCTGCAAGGTTCTCTCAAGGGGAAAAAAACTTCGACTTTATGGATACAATTCTTCTTAACATGTTCGTAATTACCCCTTTGAATTCACTTTCACTCTGAATGAAAAAAGCAACAACAATGATTTGTAGTTTTTTTTTTGCAATGACAACTATTTTGTAGGAAGCGCGCTGTGAACACGTAAATTGCTCCATCGAGATTGAATAGTCGTAAATGCAGCCATCTGTTCATGCAATGCCTTATCCATGCCCTTTCATGCCACTTCGTTAAAAAATATTTTGAAAAACAGCACGTTACTATAGGTCACCCTGATTTCACTCTCAAGCCACGGTTAGAATGATGGAAAATTCTAGCTGGTCATTAGTTAATTAACTGCTAGTTTCAGTTAATTAACACACATGTTTCAGGTCATGTCATGTACGAAAGAATATGTTACGAACAGACCGTCAGTTACATGAGTGCAAGATAGAATTGGACACTCTGTTATCTCTGATAATTATCATTATTTCACAAAGTGATTGTGGAAAGTGTAGATCAAATCAAAAAGAAGTAAAGTTGAATCATGTTGATGAACCATAATTGTAGTAAACGACCCGATATTTCAGATGTTCGGGAATGTGAGAAGTTTGACAAAAAATACTCGATTAGTGTCGAGAGTTACTTGCTTGAGATGTGTCCGAAAATGGACAATAAAAGTTATATACGTAGCGTATATTGATAATTAACCTTTTTTATTTGTTTTTTCTCAAATAATTAGAAAAAAAAATTGGTTTGTTGTCAACCAATGATTTTTTTTCTAATTATTTGAGTTTCGTCAATACTTTCATGATCCAAAAGTAATCGGAATTCATACAAAAGCGGAATGTACATGTTTAAATTCACAATTGTTTCTTTCAAACTAACAAAACAAAATTAAAGTATACTTCCTCCTATGCACTTGTTCCAGATTTTGATCCTGGACTGTCCATCAATGTTTTGTCTATGAGTTTAACCACACACGTTAAAAGAATAACTTGCATTTCCGTTCCAATTTTCGAAGAATTCCATTAGGATCTCCGTCCGAAATTACTCGTAATATTTGGAATGAATCACATCAATCCTTCATCTTCATCAGATAATGTGAATTAACGGTTTCAATTAGATAGTATTTCACTTTTCATAACCATACGAAAATGTCTGGTGTACATCGAGAACCTATTGCATAATTGAATAATGTACGATACACGTATATCCAAAAGCGGGCAAAATGTACCGTAAAACAACGATAACTCACTTTAGCCCAGGTCCGACCTTCCAGCAGACGACGGCGGCGGTGGCGATAGTTGGCGGTGTTTAGTGCGGAATTTCATCTATCTTGACGCCACGTTTCCGGCTTGACTCCCCTTGGTCAATATTCAAATGTATTTGAATTATTTTCAGTGCTGTACCTCCTTTTCCTGTCGGGGGGAGATTTATATCCTGTAATATTGATTTTACCCTTTGGCCACCGTGATGTCGTTTTTTCCATCGTGTTTGTCCGGTGCATTCTAGGGCATGCAGAAAATTGTCCACTCTTTCTGGTCAATCACGCCATACCGGGTGGCACTGACTTGTGTTGTGGAGGATGTGTGTACATTCGTGGGTCGGCTTTCCAACTCATCCCAATGAGCAGCATTTAATGTTTTCTCTTCAATTTTCGCTACCTGACCGGAAAAGCTAACTCAGGCCGTTTCCCTTCCATTCTCTGCTCATTTAGCGTACCTATTATTATCCAATAATTTTGCACAATTGGTTCAACCGGTCGTCTAATCCTCCCCCATTATTTTTTATGTATTTATTTACAGCTCCAATCAAAACGGGAAATGTTCTTCAAATCTGAAAGCAACAGTCCGTCGGGGCCGCCTCCCAATCCCCCGGTGTCGAGCAATCTCAATCTTACAAACAACAACGTAGTGGTGAGTTGACAATAAACAAACCCAATGGGAATGTGGGTCGTGGGCTGTGGAAACGAAAACGCAATGACCGACGTTAACCAAATGTCTCCATTGGATGAAACCATGCCCATGGAGTCGCGTGATTATCCACGAGTGTCAACATGAACTCGAGCCAAACGCCTGAATCATTCATCTTACTAGCCAACGACACACGCAGCATTAGGCTGAACCAACCCTCCCCCCACCAATAATAGAACAGCAAACGCAAAAATCATATTTTCTCATAATTATTCTGTTTTTCGTTCTGTTTTGTTTTGTGCCTCCGTAGAATAACAGCGCATCGCATCTAAACAATGCAAATTCCACCAGCGATAGGCATCCAATTAACTCGCATACTAACAACAGCACCATCGGAGTTTCGTCTAACGTCACTAACATGAACAACAACATCAACAATAATAACAATCACAACAGCAACAGCGCCACGAGCAACGGTACGAGCGTGAACGGGCTGGCCAACAGTTTAACCAATATTTCATTAAAAGAGAAACGTGACGCTATCCTGAATGCCAACAATCATCACGAATCGCTGCTGCAGAACAACGGACATCACGATTCGAACAAGATCCTGAATGAACGGCACGAGAAGGAGAAGCCTATGGTGAAATCGAAACCGAAGGAGCTCGATGGGTACGTCGGATTCGCCAACCTGCCCAATCAGGTCTACCGGAAGGCGGTGAAGAAGGGGTTCGAGTTTACACTGATGGTTGTTGGTAAGTGGTGTGGCTATGAATTCTAGATTGCAATCATTCGAATTAATAACGCCTTCAACAATTACAGGTGAATCGGGACTCGGTAAATCTACTCTGATCAATTCAATGTTCTTGTCGGATGTGTATCATCCCGAGCAACATCCGGGCCCTTCCAAGCGAGTTAAGAAAACAGTGGCAGTCGAGTGCACTAAAGTATTACTCAAGGAAAACGGTGTCAATCTAACGCTGACCGTAGTTGACACACCCGGATTCGGCGATGCCGTAGACAACAGTAACTGGTACGATCTTGAACCCTTTCATCTGACATAAGTAATCAAGTTCTAAAACATGCCGTGCTTTTTTTCGTTTCAGCTGGATTCCGGTCGTGGATTTCGTGGAGAGCAAGTACGAGGAATATCTGACGGCGGAATCGCGCGTCCACCGAACGGCCATTCCCGACACGCGTGTCCACGTTTGTCTGTACTTCATCGCTCCGTCCGGGCACGGATTGAAACCACTCGACATCGAGTTCATGCAGCGGCTGTGTGATAAGGTCAACATCATTCCTGTTATTGCCAAAGCTGACACGCTTACACCAGAGGAAATAACGCAGTTCAAGAAACAGGTGAGTGGTCGGGAAAACACGTTACGCGTTACGCGTTGTTGTGATAGTTTCAGTGGGATTTCAACCGAAATTTGTGCATTGGTGTTTCTAATTATCACAAAGAAACCCTAGGGTTGTTTGGAATGTATCTGCCGTTTCCCAGGGAAATCAAGAGTAATGTTTTGCTAGACCGCTTAAAGACTTTCCGTTCAGGTCGCGTGGGACGAATATGCCCATCGCATATGCCTTACAATGATGACAATAATGCAAGCATCATACTTATCAAAGATTTAAAATACATACATAACACAACAAACCAATAAAATCGGATTTCTAGGAACTGTTTCAACAAATAGCTGGCTGAATATTATATTTCCAAATTGCTTCATGACAGAGAACGTGTTAAAAACCGTCCTTCAGAAATCCATCCTACAAATCCGTCAGAATTGTATTTCAATGATAACCGATTGGGTTGTTTTGTTTTAATGAGGGAAGACATCAGGTTTATTAAAACGTGCACGGTGTACACGAAAAACAAACTCAACTTATGGCATTCAAAATGGGTGTAAATCAATGATGGACGTTAAAAACAATGACTCTCCAACATAAGCAACAGAAGACAACCACCTTAAAATGGATATACAGTAGAACCCCGATGATCCACGGTACGGGTTATTCGTGATAGCGAGTTCAATAGTGAATCTATAGGCCTTCCCGGAATTTGTCAGTGAGTGGTATGCTTTTGGTTATGGCTTTTACATTATTTGGGGTGAACACGACCTTATAGATGAATAGTTCAATGATTTATGTATTTATGAGAAAGTTTTCATACTGAAACATCTTTTTTTCGAGTTTGCACCTTATTTTTAGTCCTTTATTGCGTTATCCGCCGTGGGCTTGCCCGACTATTCCGCGGATAATCGGGGTTCTACTGTATGTGCATCTCCCGTATTGCTCAATGACAACCGTTGACTTGCCAAGGAACCAAGGTTCACAAACATGCCTTTTTGGATGATGGGTCTTCCCTGACTCTGCTGGAGGATGACTTGGCTAATGAGTTAAACCTCGAAGGAAGCCCTCATCCAATCTGCCGTGGTGGACGGGTGACGCATGTCGTTATGAAGATTCATCCCGTCGGGTTTCGATCATAGTATCCAGCATTCGTTGCGTTCGCTAACCACGCTTGAAGAAGCGTTACCGGACGGGCATGCTTTGAAAATATGACGACGTGAGAATGCCGAACAGCAAGGCTATGGTGATGAAACGACTCCTTTGCTTAAAGCGAAGGATGGCACGGGAGCCAGAGCTAGCAAAGGCGCTGAACGACTATTTGAAAAAAGGATATGCTCGAAAGTTGACACTTGATAAACTGAAGCTGCCACGCGATCGTATTTGGTATTTGCCGATCTTTCCGGTATGCAACCCGAACAAATCCGGCAAGTTGCGGATTGTTTGGGCGCGGCATCGGAGGTAAATGGTGTATCGCTAAGTGCGTTTCTCCGTAAAAGTTACGATCAGTTGACCGAACTCCCATCACTATTGCAGGGTGGCCACCGATTCGGGAAATGCAGGAAAAAGCCGGGAATCAAAATCCATCGGGAAAAATGCGGGAAAATTAGTTCACGAAGTCGATTAGAATTAGTTCACGAAGTCGGGAGCTCAGTGGTCTTTTTCTGCGCTCTAAAATGTTAAATGTTAAATGTAGTGGTAGTGGGGGTAATGTGGTCACGTGGGGTAAAGTGGTCACCTGCTTGTTTGGTAGTATAACTATTGATTATTGACACCGTATTGATAGTCATCTTATGTTTGAAGAATTTCATGACTTTTGAGTCACCCTGTACTACAGGGGAGCTGTCGCATGTCAAGAAATAAATAAAAACAAAAAACGCTCTCTGGGTAGCCATTCGGCCATATGCCACCCAAACCAAAACCAAGCCTCATTTTGAAAAACGTTATGTGTTTCCTACTACGTTTTTGTACGTATGAGAAAATTTCGATTACGATTCTAGGTGAATAGGCCTAGATCATTTCATACATGTACCTACTATTTCAATAATGATTTAAACAAATTTGGCCAAGAAAACACGCATAAATATATCTTTTCTAGAGTGATATGTGCGAGTGCCACTTAGCACCCCCCTCCCCCCCCAGATGACCACTTTACCTCCACACATTTTTTCTGATAATGAAAAATATACTATTTTCATTTTTTATAATAAAAACCGCTTACTATCTTGAACTACAATAAGTTGAGCTACAATATTCTTCGAAGAACGGGAATTTTAGTGGCATGTGGACACAGGAAATGGGCATGTTCCTGAGGGTGACCACATTCCCCCCAGTTCCTCTATGTGTTTTAGCGCGTTACGACGTTCTAAGCTGCGTGAATCAGTATTTTTCAAAAAATCCTTTGTTGAACGTTTCATGGATGGCCTAGCAGTAAACTGGAAAATGTTTAAGGATTTCACAAGCGCTTCAAGAACTTACATCAAACCCGTCGTATGAAATTCTCAACATTGGAAGCTCAATACGGTTCATAATTCTCCCAAGGAGGGGCTGAGAAAACCCGAATGGAATTTGGGTGACTTTTTGTGAGCATTGTAAAGTCTGTTTAAAAACATTACTCTGAGAAGGGCAGATTACAAGGCCGTAACGGGTTCAACTGTATTTCTGTTGAAGTTTTGTAATCTTCGCTGGTTGAAGATCGAACGTGTTGCGGGACGTGCAGTTCAAATGCTACCACACCTAGGAACAAGAGGAGAATAAGCTCGAAGGAAGCCATCCAAACTTTAAACGGAGTTTCGTATCAGTTTCCCGGTCAAAGTAAACGGCGTAGGGATCGCTCCACTGATTAAATCGGTACCAGAGAATCGATCTTTGAAAAATTAAATGTCTTTCTTACAATTTATTTATTGATCTTATATGAGAGCCGTCTTTTCTTTAAACAGGCAATACAAATTTCATATTTCTATTCAAACATCAAAGGCATTTCATTTTGGTTTTCAATATGAAGGCCACAGAAAAACTTTAAAACATATAAAAAATTCATTTTCCAGAGCATTCATCTTGTAGCGTTATGGAATTATTAAATTAAATAATTAATTGAATATTATTATTAGAAATTAAACAACTAGTATTTGTTCAGAACTCATACGTGCCATACGTCTAGGCTTTAGTCGATCCAGGATAGGGCTCTAAACAAGTCATTAAAATAAATCAATTAAGAAAGTGCTACTCACTTCGTGTCAGTGGCGTAGAGTGATGCTTTCGTACCCGGGACGGAAGGGTTGATTTGCAGCCCCCCAATGAACCTATAGTCAGTTATTCTAATAAATGGTCTCAGAAACAGTATTCCTGAAACATTCCCGTCCGTATCTCCTGACCCTACATCCAACCCAAAATCTAATGCTGAGAAACTCACCGTCCAATTATTTGTCACATGCGGGACTTGGAAACAATAAAGTAAAAATATTTTCGCTATTCGGGATTTTTAACTAATCACACAATATTATTTTCATTTATGAGAGTCGGGAATTTCCTGCAATCATGCAGGAAAATGTCGGCAAAATACGGGAATACAAAAATTGAGATTGAGTGGCCACCGTGCTATTGTACAAGTTTCTCGAGCACCTGGTGGCCTTTGGTAGGGACATGCAAGAGATGTTCCACCAGGTGCTAATGATTGAAAACGATCAACATTGCCTAGGTCTTTTTTGGCGCACCGAGGATGCGCAAGATGAACCCGATGTTTACGTTCAGGCTGTGATGTCTTTTGGAGCCACATGTTCGCCAAGTTGTGCTCAGTACGTGAAGAACGAGAACGCCGAGCGGCTTCGATCGAAATTTCCAGCAGCTATAGATGCTATTCAGAAAGCCCACTACGTGGATGACATGCTTACCAGTGTAGAGACAGAACACGACGCAATCGAACTAGCCCAACAAGTGAAACAAATTCACTCCCATGCGGACTTTGAAATGCGAAACTGGGTATCTAATTCCCGCAAAGTACTCAAAGTCATGGACGAAGAGCAAGTTTCGGAGAAATTCATGAAAGGCTAAGGAGAAGGTTTTGGGTATGTGATGGTCAACGAGCTCGGATACATTCACATACAAAATGTTCACACAACACAATGAGAAAATTCTTCTGGAAGGAGAGCGAACGAAGCGTGAATTGCTGCGCACCATGATGTCTATTTATGATCCACAACATCTTCCCTCATAATAAAGGTGAACGCAATTGTGAAGAGGTATATCTACTACCGGTTCCACTACAACAATGGACTCGAACTCGGTCGATGCTGACGTTGTCGATGTCGATATCGATGACGGGGAAAAGAACAAGAACCCGGGACGTGACGTAGACGTCGAGTCTACAATTGTTCTCTCAGAGCTGGTAACACGCTCTGATACGGATGAAGATTAATTTGATGACATTGCACAATGGTCCAGGAGGTGCATCTTAGTGACAGACGGTTATTCTCTAGACAAAAACTGTCTTCGGAAAAGTATTTACATATGATAGAGCGTTCATTGTTATGTTACCAAAAATAGGGTGATCAAAATTGTCAATGAAAAAAATATAACTTTTTTATCTTTATAGATAGAGTTAAACATAGTTCGACAATATTGTATGTGAGACAACAAAGAACAGTTTTTTTCTATCTCTTGAAATAACCGATATAACGCCATTTTTTGTAGGTTGCGTTAGGATCACCATGAAAAAAGTTTTTTCTCTAACTTTTTTATTTCAATTTTTACATGCAAACTGTTTTTCAAAGACTTTTAGATCTTACTAATACAAACATTTTTCTATATTATTCTTGTCAATATCTCAACTCTAGTTAAAGTTATTGATGTTTCCTCTCAAAAAATTCGCTCTCTTCATTTGTTTGTCATTCTTTCTGATGCAAACATAAAAAAATGTTCTTTAAAAAGCGCCAATAAACATTTTTTATGTTTTATTTCACTCTACATAATGTGATATTTTCAAAGCTGTGTTATTTTTTTGTATTTGAGTGAATTAAAATTGATGCTATTCCATGAATAATACTACCGCATCTTCGAAAATGAAAGGTAAGTAATGAAACAACCCTTTTATTGCCAGGAATTGAGCAATGTGGAGGGACAAAAGTGATGACATAATAACTTCTGCTGGGAGCTGTATACGAAACTGCTCACGAAATTCGATGGCATCGTTATGAACGACGAAGCGTACGTGAAAGCAGACTTCTAGCAGCCACCGAAACTCCATGAAACTCTTCAAGTTAACCAAAAATATACGTCTGCTGTATTTCCTCAACAAACACGACGAACCTGTTTTGTTATGACCGGATACGGTATCCTGAGATGAAGCGAAAAAGGTGATGGAATCATATGCCGAGAATAAGCGTTTTGTTTTTCGAATGGGAGAGTGGTTTGGATAGAGATGGGATATTCGGTATACTTCATGGAACATTTGTTCTTCATTCTCACTGTGAGTTGTGAACATGAGGTCTCCCGGGGGCCTAAAGATCACAACCCTCCAAACACGCCAGAACTACGCCTCATAGAGAATTATTTAAAAACTTTCGTACACAAGGAAATTGTCGAACGGTCCTTTCGGACCTTCCAGACAGTACAATGTTGTTTAAGGGGGTATTTTAGTGTAGAGGCCCGAATTTCGGACGATTTTTCGAGCTGCAAAAAAATAAAACAAAGAATATTTTTAGTATCCATTATATCATTATCTTTTAACAATAAAAAAATAGAACGATAGAAAAATATTCGTAATTAGACTAATTACAAGCAGATGAAGTGAGGGGGTTAGAAAAAAAGTTGTTCCATGGCGTACACAATTCCAGCCCTTCTGGTTATCTGAGTAAAAAAAACGAACAGATTTTGAATCAGGAAAGATGCCGCTATCACATGAACCTCGGGCAATTAAAAAACATGTTTTATGACAAAATGGCGGCCTTTTGAAGAAAAAAAATCCTGCTTTGAAAAAATTTTTTACGTCTCCCGATTTTTTAAAAACAGTAAAATTGAAAAATTATGATTTTTTATTGGTTCGCCTAAGAAGTCTAGCTAGTCTTTTTGCGATATCAGGATAATTTTTCAGGAGACAGAATCTAATCATATCAACTAATAGGTGTTGATCCCTAATCATATATTATGCGTTATTTTGTTGATTCAATCACTGAATGATGCAACGTGAATTTCGGAGTAGGAAATGGAAAATTGTGAACATTTTCCAGATAACGACTCATGAATGAAGTTGAAATGCGAGATACCATGAATTATATGTTCATCATCTTCTACATCTCCTTGCAGATCCTCAACGAAATCGCCCAGCACAAGATCAAGATCTACGATTTCCCCGAACCGTTGGACGAGGAGGAGGACGCTAAAACGCTGCGACAGTTGAGGAGTCGTGTTCCGTACGCGGTAGTTGGTGCTAATGCTATCATCGAAATCGATGGTCGCAAAGTACGCGGTCGTCGGTATCCATGGGGTGTGGCCGAAGGTTTGCAGCAGGCTTCCATTTTTTTTACTTTTTTTACTATTGAATGATGCATCTAAACCGCGTGCTATTTTTTTGTACTCTTTCAGTTGAAAACCTAGATCACTGTGATTTCATTGCACTGCGAAATATGGTTATCCGGACCCATCTGCAGGACCTGAAGGACGTGACCAACAATGTGCACTACGAGAACTATCGCTGTCGAAAGCTTGCCGGTTTGGGCAACGATGGAAAGGCCAAATTGAGCAACAAGTAAGTTAGCGTTAGACCGTTCGGTGTATGCTTGTACACGCGGTTTTCAGATTTGAACAAATAAAACAATACTAACCTATTTATGTGTGTATGGTGCATACAATAAGCTTCTTGTTTTGCTGTCAAGTGTTGAATGTTTGTTAATTCTACTGACTGAATGTTGTGAAATGCGAAAACGACGCAGTACAAACATGCACAAATCGCGCAAAACCGTGCGATTAGTTTTCATTTTTCTGGTCTCCCCAAAATAACCTGAAACACACACACTAAACGCATTTTAATTTACTACACATCTCACCCATTCAGCTTATGCAATATTGGAACGATTAACGCAAACTCATTCGGTACTAGTGGATGGTAAGTTTATCATTTTCATTTCGCGTTGAAGTTTTTTTTTACTTTTAACATCTTTCGTTTGTGAGTTTTCTTTTAAAACAATAACATCAAAATTTGCACGACGCTTCCCATCACATTAAACATGTTGTTCATTTATGTTGATTTCCTGTTTTTGGGGTAAAATGATGTATCCAACGCCAAATCATGTCTAATCGTTCCGTATCATCTGTGTTTCGCGTAGGAATCCATTGGCACAGATGGAGGAAGAGAAACGTGAGCACGAGTCCAAAATGAAAAAAATGGAAGCGGAGATGGAGCAGGTGTTCGAAATGAAAGTCAAAGAAAAGAAGCAAAAGCTGAAGGATTCAGAGGCCGAACTCACAAGAAGGCACGAAGAGAGGAAAAAGGTTGGTTTGAGGGTGTCCACTACTCCGTGAACGCGTTTGTTCATTGCATTTTCCATTGCACAGGCCCTGGAGCTTCAAATCCGCGAATTGGAAGACCGCCGGAAGGCGTTCGAGCACGAGAAGGCAGAATGGGAACAGCAGAACGGAGTCACACTGGAGGAACTCCGGCGCAAGAGCCTCGAAGCAAACAGTAAAGAGTGAGTCGAACTTTCGAAATATTCTATCTTTTTCTCTCTCTCCAGATTCAAGCGCTTTTTTTTCACTTGTGGAAGTATTTAGTTATTTTCGCAGCTCTCTCTGATTTCACGCGCGACTCTTTGACATAATTTTCCTTTTTCACCTTCATAATTCGATCACCATTTTCTCCCCCTTCCCCCATTTACACACACAAACACACGTCGAGGCAGTAAGCGAGCTGAGCTTCTGCTCGCGCTGATTGTTTCGGCAGCAACTTTTGAAGGCTTCCACCGGATCTGTGTTCGTCTGGATCCTCCGAAAACAGGGTTGATTGGGGGTGGGTTCACGAGGGCTGTCAAAGAAGTAAAAAAACTACTGGGATATAACATTCTTTGACGAAATGCTCAGAATTGTTTTTTTTCGCTGTTCTTAGTCTTTTCTGCTATTATGCATACTTTATTTTAATCAAGCATCAATGGGAAAATGTACAAAACAAGTGGTTTGTGTGTTTCACTCTGTGTGTTCTTTGGCATTGTTGTCACTTTTTACTGTTTTGGTTTTTTTCTCATCCGCTTCTATCTTATCTACGAAAACTCGCCGAAAATTCAAACATCTCACACACAAAACACCAATCAACAATATTTTCATTTTTTTTTGTTTTTCAACTCATTTATTCCATTTGATTTTTTTTTTGAACCACCTCATCCGAAAAAAAACACTCCTGCCTCTCCGTTTTAGTTAAAATAAATGAACCATATGAATACAGTAATACAACGTAAAAAAATAACCCTCAATCTGATCTGATCGAGTTGTTTTTAAAGTGACGTTTATTTCTTTCTTTTCTTTATATTTGTTTACTACACACACACACGTGTTTTGTGATTACGAAATATCAATGTGTTGTTTCAATGCTCATTGAAATATCCTCATGACCATTGACCTCAAAAAAACAGGAAAAGAAATTTTTGTGTGAGTAATCAACACTGCTCTCTGTCTCTTTTTCACCTCTACCTCTCTCTTACTACCGCTAATTAATTTTCTATTGCGATTTTTTTCTTTCTGGTACCTTTTGCGTTTGTTTTTTTTCTTTTCACATCGTATTTTCTGCGTAACTTACGAAATATACTACTCTCGAATACTGCAACCCACTGTGTTCACGCGTCTATATACGGGTACTACCTCCGTCATCATCTGTATCTGTTTCTCTAGCCTCTACTGTTTTCTTCATTCTCGGTAAAATCTTGTTCTCATCAAGGCCGTGTTTGTTTAGTTTGAGTTGAGTTGAATTGAGTTGGTTGCGTTTGTTTGGTTATGTTTTTATACCTTTTTTTTCACGATTTGAGTGTGGTATTCACGAATTCGAACTATCTTTTTTTTGTACATGATCAAATACAAGTGTTTTTGTTCGCTAGGTTTACAACAAGGGGATGGAGCAAATGTATTCCCTGGATTAGAAGATATGATTTTACTTGAGCCCAAACCAAAGTGTAGTCTCGGAACATTGCCTGTAAAAATGTTGGTGATATTTTGTAAATGCTTTTTTGGATATCAATTAATAATCGGTTTATAAAAAGATGTTATGAATAAAGTCACTTGTACTGTTCAGATTCACTTTTCATCTATAGCAGGATATAAGAGTGGGTACTAAAGGGTAGCGCAAAACCAATGTGACCGATGTGGCCTCAACAACATCGAATGATGGTTTTGTGTGTCAATAGTAATGTTCATTCGGTGATGTTCACCCAGTTTTATTCAAGTCGAAAGGATTAAAATGAGCTACAGAACCACAATTGATCAGCAGTTCAAGATCTATAACGTTGGGTCGCCCGCTTACAGCGCCATTTAGCACCATGAAAATTTCCTAATGATTGTAAACCTAAGGACGATACCTAGAATGTTGGATTAGACACATAACGTTTGCAAAAAATAAAAATCTTTTTTCGAATGGTGATAAAAAAAAACTAAGACAAATAACTGAATTTGATAAATTTCCCATGGAAGGTAATTATTTTAGCTTACTTGCAAAAATGTTCGCAAGGGCCTTCCGGCAGTTAACCGAAACATTAGCAATGGCGGACGAAAACATGCGTGTAGACACGTTTTTGAGTTCTTTCCTCGTTTTATTTATCAATTCCTTCCCAGTTTTCGCGACAAAATTGTTGGAGTAGATCTTACGCTTCAGGTTTGCCCGAAATTCTCGATGGGACGCAACTGAGGTACGTTGGGCGGATTCGCCGACTTGGGTACTTGGGTACTTGGCGACTTGGGTTCAACGATATTCAGCCGCTCCGTTTCCTCTAACGATCGCGTCGGGTAGTGGGCCGACGCCAGATCCGGCCAGATCACCGCCAGTCCGGAGCTAAAGAAGAGTGGCTTTGACATCTCCTTCTCGCAAATTGTCAGCCACAGCAGCACCTTCATGGGGAACTTTGTGTGTGAAATAAACTCCGCTTCGGAGCTCACTTCCTTCGTGAGGGAAGTAAAATACGAAGTGCCCTGCCAGTCGTTGCCATCCAAGGTGAGATAGGTCTGGTCGTCCATCACCACCGCCACGTCGTAATTCGCCGGGAAAATCGACTCGACCGTCTTATTTAGTTGCTGCCGCTGCGTCATTGCCTGCAGCTCCGAGTACAATTGACGGAACTTCCGCTTCCTGACATGTATGTCCATGTTCGCCAGGTACTTTTTCACTGTTTGGCCGGTTGCACCGAACTCCCGGCCAAGCGCACCCAGCGATGTAACCACTTTTCCCTCGATCTTCCTCTTCAGCATCCTTTGGTGCTTCTTGTCGCTCAGGGTCGTCGGCCGTCCGGAACCGGGCTTTCTTTCGATGCTCTGATTATTGTTCAATAGTGCCAAGATGTTGTAGATGCCGGAACGGGCGTATCCGGCATCCACAAAGTGCCGCACGATGTCCGAACGCGCACACACAGAGTTCGACTTATAGAGCTGTCATTTTTTTTCTGGGTTTTGGGGGATTTTTTTCTCATGGGTTACTATGATTGATGCTGCATGGGTAGTTTCGTCAATGCGTGTGAAGGTAAACCCATGAAAGATCGGCAATTTTTGTCCATTTTTTTAATGCAAAACGTTATAGGATAACCAATCAGGAACGATGTGCCAACACAACGCAAGATATAAGCAGTCGTTCGATTGGAAAAAAGCTCGATGCTCGATGCTCGATAACGCAAAAAAAACTTATGAACGGAAGTAAATAAATCGCAACATAACCGACGAAATGGATGATGACTGGTGATGAAGAGTGTTGGAGTTACTCAGCCTAAATTTCATCAGCGCGCGTTCATAACAAACCCGTGTTCTCTCTTGACCAAAGTGTACCGAACTCCTTAAACATGAGTGAGGGGGAATCGAACACAGCGCAAATCCAGGAGTGTCAAAGGCAGTGCGGTGAAAATTCGATTTCCATCGAAAGAAATCGACGAAAATCACAAATAATGCCATTCGAAGTCATCGAAGAAAATATTGCTCGATCGTTTGAAATTGGTTAACATCGTCAGTTGAGATCCGAAGGGGTTTATTGTCAAACGAAAGCTATTCCTTCTCAAGCTTTTGAATGTCATGAATGGATTGAGTTTAACGGGAAAAAATAATTCTTTTTTCACAACTCTAGAGGCGAATGAACTGAAAAGTTTGAGCTTCTTTAAAACAAAGGATGGAATGGAATTGTTTCCACTATCATATAGACAAAGCATGAACAGAGTAGACGATGGGAGAGCATTTTCTAATGCCCCCTTACTTATGTGTTAGTGTCGCACTCTCACGGTAATGCGAAAAGCGTAAGAATGAAAGAAATAAAAAAATCATTCTCGCCAATCCTGCTGTTACTCTCAAACCAGCAGTTTCTTTGTTTCTCTCCGAAAACAACCCAAAGCATCGTCGGGTGTCATGTGAATCTCGGTCACGACTTCAATTGATAGATACATAAGTAGATCTCAAATAACAGCATGACGAACGACTTGAATGAAAGTGCGGTTATTCAATCGAATGAAACATGGCCATTCATCAAAACAATTAATGAGCCTGCGATATTCATGTGAAGAGAAGTGTTGTCAAGCGCGACTGATAGTAATTGTCCGTTCGAATTCAGAAGAATGAATTGGTTATTTTCAGCACTGCTAACGACAACGTCAAGCGAGAGCAGTCGTGGTTAAACCAATTAAGATTGACGACCAAAAAGTTTTGCTTTTGTGGAATTGGCGTGGAACCTTCTACTCTGAATTGTTTTCCAATTCCCAATTCAGATCTGTACTGTGCTCAATTGGTCTGAAAGAAGCAATCGAATAAAAGAAGAGAAAATGTATTCCATCGCAACAACTACAGGCCAAATGCATCGAAAGTAACTCGATGTTTAGGATAGTTCTCCAATAAAACAGAACGATAAATCATTTGCACTGAAAAGAAAGTAGTTGGTTGTCTTCCAAAATTTTATTCCGAAACTCCTGGTCCTGATGGCATCGATTTGTTCTGATTTCCCTTCAGCTTCAAAGTAGTAATACGTTATCTGAAGATGGCGATTGCTTTCGATTGCTGGATATTTCAGGTATAGAACCTTTCTTCGAACCAATCGTTCAGACTCCTATACCTCCTACTCCTGATTGCAATGCAATGATGATTGTGCAATGATTGATTCAAATGAAGGTTCGTACGATCTGTGAATAGTTCCTTCAGGAACATATCTATACTTTGATCAATCGAAGCTGGAAATTGAAGCATCAATCGTATCATCACTGATGTTGATTGAACATTTTCTGAAATTCCGTTATACCAGCGCAATAATCCTTTTGTATACAATACAAACAATCGGAACAAACTTTATCGAATGCATGATTGAGTTGTAAAAATAAAAAATGCGATAACAGGGAAAAGATTTAAGTCATTTTATTCATAATTTTATTGCTTTGATCGTTGGCCAGGATAATTATTTTAATCTGTAACTGCAATGGTATCAACACCTCAAATTAACCACAATAGGTCGATCAACATGTTACGAGAACACCTCTCGATGTCGAAGGATTAACAACAGATCCTCATGAAATATTCCTTGCTATGCCTGGAACTGGATCACCCTTCACTGCTGTGATGATAGTGCTTGGCCTCTGGCTGCGGAAACTCATTTCAACCATCACGGATCGATGAACACATAAAAGATGCTTCGGCAAATGCTCCTCTTATTCTGGTTCATGTCTCACGGTTGCCGAGATGGAACATCAACGGTACCTTCCGGAACATGCCTCGAAATCGTGAAGCACTGATTTTTCCTCGCGCATATTAGGATAGATTCCTTCATTCACCGCACCTGAACGTAAACTATTCTCACAAACACGCAGTTCGAACTAGATTGACTGCATCGAACGGAATGGCGGTCTCATTTATACCTAGGACGATCGATCGATCGATTCCGTCGAGTTCACTCGAGCACACAGAAAGCTAGAACCGGTCACCGGTTCTACGCCGCGAACGCTGAGAACGCACTGAAGCGTTGGATTAGTTGTTGCCGCACACCTTCACATGTGGATTACATTGGAATCAGCGTGCGGCGACTTTCACCTGAAATAATGTCCGCAAACGTGTGCCAAACTGGATGATGGTTTTGTTCGTTTTCACACATCGATTTTTTTGTTCATTGTGTTGACCTAAAGGCAACTTTAGCAAGAAACTTCCAGAGCAACTAAGAATGTTTAGTTATTTTTGAAAGGCTGACACCGATATGAGGTCTTTTGTTTCATTTTATCATATTTTTGAGTATGACTTCTGAGCCTGTCACTTACCATATTGCCTCTTTTTTTTCAAATGCGAATGACCTCTCATTAGAAATAGACAAACCGTTCGTGAATGGTAGGACTAGTTCCTCTTTCGAAAAAAAATCTGCATTGGGCTTATAACAGTTTGGTTGAAAAGTTTATAAGGTAACACAGTAAAACTATTTTTTTTTGCAAAATTCAATTTTATTATTCAACATATTGACTTCGAGGGCAATACAGTGATTATAGCGGTCTTGCAACTTTTCGATACCATTTTTATAGTACTCTTTCGGTTTTTCCTCAAAATAGGTCTCAGTTTCGGTAATCACTTCATCATCGGTCATAAATTTCTTGCCAACGAGCATTCTCTTCAGGTCTGCGAACAGAAAATAGTCGCTGGAGGCCCGATCAGGAGAAAACGGTGGATGCGGAAGCAATTCGAGGCCCAATTCATTTGCCATCGTTTTCATTGAATTGTGATTTTCCATTTTTTTCACAATAACAAAAGTTGCTTCACTCTCAATGCTGTAACTCACAAACCAATCGATAAATTGCTGTCAAATTTTGACACGTGTCCATTGAAAGATAGTGTTATGTGATAGTCAAGTAGATTTTTTCCAAGAGGCGCCATCTAGACGTCAATCTTATGAACTTTTCAGCCGAACTGTTAAATTGTCTAACTATCATTCGTATGAAAACCATGTTTTCGTGTACAATTTGTGACTGAGAAAAGCACCTTTCCATTGCTCATTGAATTTTCACACAAATGCAGAAAATGTATCTATTTAAAGGAGCATTCTAGTGTAGAGGCACTAATTTCGGACGTTTTTTTCGAACTCAGAACAAATAAAACAAAAAATATTTTTACTATCCATTATGTCATTGTATGTTCCTTTATCTTTTAACAATACGATAAGAACTAAACATGATACACTCGGCTGTGATTCGTATGATAGCGAATGAAATGTGATATATCCGGGCTAGGTCAAATACTTATCATATACTACATGGGCTGAAAAGCTTCGGGATTTTTAATAAAAACAATCGTTTTTTGGCCAAACCTGTATTTATTCCTTAACATAGTTTCCTTCGAGGGCAATACACTTTCAACGTGGGACTACGTTTAGCATGAAGTTAAAGGGTGCAAAACTTAAATCCTAAAAATGAACATGCAATGAAAAAATGAAAAACTTTAAACGCTTATAAATCGATCATTTATTGATGAATCGCCGAGATGCTTGTATCAATCGATTGGAAATATTTTCAAGAACCTATTACAATAATTACACATTTTTTCAAATGGTATCGGTATGTGGTAACTTACATGATATTTGATTTTTTTGATGCCAAATGTCTTAAAATTGTATGAATTGTCGAGATCTAGTGTTATTTCGAAAAAAAAATTTTTGTCAAAAATCGACATTTTGGAACGTAATTTTTTTTTTGGATTACGAGACTAAACATATGGTTTTGGGTGTCAATAAAAATAGTTATTTCGATTTTTCATTCGAAAAATTGTTGCGAAATGTTGATTTGCATGATAATATATCCTATGCAAAACATTAGCTCATTCGAAATTCATTTATTAGTGTCGCAGACGTTAAAATTAAATTTTTTTTGAAAACCGAAATATCACCGGAAATCGAGGTTTACGAAAAAAAATTTCGATGCCAAATGTCTTGAAATTGTATGACACGTCGAGATTTACAGTCACCTCAAAAAAATTTTTTTGTCAAAAATCGACTTTTCTGACGAAAAAAACGACCAAGCGCCAAAAAAATTTTTTTTCGAGACAACAGTAAATCTCGACGAGTAATGCAATTTTAAGACATTTGACATCAACATTTTTTTTTTTTTGAAAATCCCGATTTTCGTTGATCTTTTGTTTCTCAAAAACTCAAATTTTAGCGTCTGCGACACTAATAAATGAATTTTCTATGAGCTAATATTTTGCATAGGGTATATTATCGTGCATATCAACATTTCGAGGCAAGTTCCGGATGAAAAATCGAGATAACTATTTTTATTGGCACCCAAACCCATATGTTTCGTTACGTATCCCGAAAAAAAATTTACGTTCCAGAGTGTCGATTTTTGACATTTTTTTTTTTTTTGAGATGACACTAGATCTCGACGTTTTATGCAATTTTAAGACATTTGGCATCAATTTTTTTTCTCGAAAACCCCTTGGGTGATTTTTCGATTTTCAAAAATCTCAAACTTTGACCGCTTTGCGCCACTTTCCCTTAAGTCCGATTGAGCTGATATATTGCTAAAGGTGTTTTTTCAAGGTGGTGAACGTTTTTATGGAGTAACTTTTTGAAATTCGAGATGACCATTTTCATTGCCACCCTAATGTGGGAGTTGAGAGGCCAGCATTTTGTTCGTGAATCGATCTCCATCAATGATGATTATTGCGTAAACGAAATATATAATTATACAAAAAGTGGTCGATCGAGGGCCCTAAGTTTTTCAATTATTGAATTTCATTTCATTTCCATGAACAAACGAATTGAAGAAAATAGTTTCATAATCCTACGTTAACAATGCCCTTCGACCCTTCTAACTTTTCATACGGGCGTATCCATAATTATCAACCTTTTTTCGGGAAATTGTAACTCGAAATCCGTCTGCCTGATCGCCAAATGTGTTCGACAAAGTCGTCAGACAGTCAATGAACTTCCTAGGACAAAAACATGTAAATACACTGTTAAAATTTTTGCCCAGATATTGAATTTATTATTAAAAGCTTTTATGTCTCAAATATGTGTTTTAGATATAATATTTTTCATAGACCGGATGTACAAGTATGAACTCGAAATTTTTGAAGAAACACACGCTTTAAACATTTAAGGCAGATTTCTAGTCTAGAAATTTGAAAAAAAATCAAAAAAAATTTCCTTCATATTTCTGTACTTTAGACATACAAGAATATAGTCTAAAAAGGACTTATCGAAAATCCTATTATTTGCCGAGTTAGATCCATTCTAATGAAGCGATATCTAACCTGGTACGGCCATAACAATGAACTTCAAACGCGTTTTCCTCGAAACTAGTTTTTTTTTCAAACTGGCGTACACGATATCTCAAGTTCTACAGATCCGATTCATGTCGAATTTATGTGAATATAATCTGCATGCGTCTCTCTATCGCAAAAACCTCTAAGGAATTTTTTTTCTTAAGTTTTACTATTTTTAAAAAATTGGGAAACGTAAGGAAAATCGTTTTAAACAGCATTTTCTTTTCAAAAGGCCGCCATTTTGTCAAAAAAAATTTTTTTGACTTGTCCGAGGTTCATGCGACAGCGGCATCTTTACAGATTCAGAATCTGTTCTATTTTGTTGTTTCAGATAACCAGAAAGGCTGGAATCGTGCACGCCATGGCACAATTTTTTTTAACTCCATCACTTCGTCGGCTTGTAACTATTCTAGTTTTGAATATTTTTTCTCCGTTCAATTTTTGTTTTATTGTTAAAAGAAAGATGAACATATAATGATATAATGTAATATAAAAATATCCTTTTTTTACGGAGCACGAAAAAACATCCGAAATTCGTGTCTCTACACTAGAATACCCCCTTAAATGAAAAAGTCTTAGATTCACGTAGATGCCACACCAAAAGAGATGTTTTTATTGAGACGCAAACCGTTCATCCAGCCATTTTCCCACATTTTCGTAAGAATTTAAGCACTGCTCAGCAAGCAACCCTTCTAATCCCATCAAACACAGAGCATGGTCTTCCGTCCATAGCGATCTGGCTTTGCAACCGATGCTGATGGTTACTCTGGACTTACCTAAGATTCCGATGACGAAATGAATTCCTCTGGTACTTGGCCAGCAGCATTTCACATGTGATTTTTAGATTTTCCTAGTGTTTTTCGTTCAGTTCATTTGGAACCCGTTTTTCGATCTTCTGGATCTTTCGCATGACCTTCGAACGTATGGATATAGTTTATTGAGTCGCATTTAGTTGATCCGCAAGTTGTTGTTTGCGTTTGAATGTCGTCCTCGAACTTTTTCAGAGTTTCTCCACGCTCTCAACTTTTTACGTCAAAATCACTTTTTTTTCTTTTTTTTAATCACTGCATAAGCTTCGCGTTCAATGCAATTCTGCGGCAGCTTCCGTTAAATTGTGGCAGAAAATCAATGACGACCGCAAATCGTACTTTCCATGCTTGTTTTGTTTTGAGCTGAAGTTTTTGCTAGATGTCAAAACACGACAATGCATTATAATGAAGATTACTATACAGTTAGAGCTAAAATTTGTGAGGAAATTTCCTAACGGTGCATTGAAATTTTGTTTCCTAGAAGGTTCATTGACTTTGCAACAACCTTTTCGAATAGTGAGTTCTAATCGAACAACTAGATTTATGACCTTTCTAGGCGATTGATTGGGCTGCCATCTTGTCCGTATGAATAAGGTAAATGATTTTGGTTTGTCCAGTCGAAAATATGATCATGGTTTGTCCACTTTTTTGAATGCTCTAATTCAGCACACCTTTGTCTCAAATCAGGTTTTCGAATGTTTCAAAACATATAAATTAAATTGTCTTTTTCATTATTTACAATAGTTTTATAGTATATTTTTACGGAATCACATGTTTTGAAGGATTATAAAATACACCTTCTATTGGTGTCAATGCGCCCCTCATTCGAGCTAACTTTTAATCGATCACCAGATGATTATTTGACACGTATTCAGACCTTTTTTGGATTATAACACTTACAAATATTGTAGACATCATGCTTGCAAACCATTTGTATCAGGTTTATATAGCTAAACCATTAAATTAACGCACTTTGATGAACTCAATTCTGATCATGAGTTGTCCAATTCAATAATATGGCAACCGCTTAGCGCGCTGCAGTTTATTTATGTTGTTCCTCGCGCATGGCAGATCTGTGTTGAGTGTGTTGAGGTGAACACTTTTAAAATGCCCAAGAAAAGGCAATATTCTGAAGAAAGCCTAAATTTGAATGGATTAATATGATGACGGTAAACTCAAACTATGATAAATGCAACATCTACTTGAGAATTCGAATGTTTTCATTCAAAAATGGTGATTTCTAAAACCGGACAAACCAAGATCATTTACCTTTATCAGTCGCAATTCAAATGGGACAATTGATAGTGATTTATGAGTAGCTGCTTCCTTGTGTACAAGGTCCATAGTAAATCGGAGAGTGTTGGATCAAATTTGGCTACTTTTCGATTGATTTGGCGTGGGATTACTCAACGAATGAATCAATGAAAAAACATAAATTGGTCACATAAGACATGACCACTAGCTGCCGATGTTAAGTGATCTAACCCACGTAATTTCATTCACGGTTTTGCGGAGATTTGAAACATCCAGGATATAATTTCCTGAAGACATTCGAGTTTCAAAACTTAATCACGCGTGATAAAATTATCTCATATTTTCACAACAGCTGTCTGTTTTTAAAGCCTTAAAACAAAAAAAAAATATTTTTTATTCTCTAAATTGTATAAATATTTATGTTCGAAATTTTTTAACCAATTCTTCAAGGCAAAATTTTCCGAGTCTACCTGGTCTTATTTTCTCAACCAACAAAAAAAATCTAGCTTGACACATTTGCCCCATCCCTCAACTCACAGCAGACGCTAGTGAATTGCAGTTTTCCGTAGATAATGATTTGTACATTTGTATATAGAAAAATGATTGAAGGTGTAAACTCAAAGTAAAAAATATATTAATAATATTTCGTACGTAAGAGTGTGCAAACCAAAATCTTAAAAAGTAGTAGCAATCATATCGAACCCATTACTGATGTACAAAACAACAATCGCCCTATCTCCACCATTCACTTTTTCTCTCTACTCCCCGCCCGATTTTCCACCGTCCACCTCTTCGACCATTTTGCAGGACCGCGTCACTTGCATCAAGAAGTTCAGATGAGTCCAAGGGCAGGCGCGTATTTGGATCACTGCTGCGTAGACACACTAGCTTCGGAGCGCCCGATTCCGTCCGTGGCGGGGCTTCGGGATCTACTTCTACTAATGCTACTATTATCACTACTACTACTGCTACTACTTCTGCTACCCCCGCTACTAGCAACACTAATAATAGCAACAATTGCACGGTGCTACCCAGTCCGCAAGAGAATAACGAGTCCTAAGTGAACATGAAATGAACGCCGCACCTTTTACCCCCGAGCTGCGTGCAGACCGAGCACTTTTTGCCATCGTTTATCCAAAAAAAATTAAATCCGAGGACAAGCTCATGAGAAAAAAAATCGATTAAAATATAAAAGTAAAAAAAAAAAAGCAAACGTTAAATTGTGCTAAAGACCACAACTGTTGAATGATGCAAAAAAAACACAAAAAAACTGTTTTAAGTAGGTTGCACCAATTTTTATCAATATTTACTAGAAAACTAGAAAAAAAACATAACATAAGCACACATCAGAACACGAAACACTCGCGTTTAACAGTGTAGCTTGCAACTTGAACATGCTGCAATGATTCACTATTTCACACTTACCAATTTCAAACATCCTGATGATGAAAGCTATTGCCATGTTTTTGTTTTAATTAACTAGCTTATTTGCATTATTATAACTTTGATAAAGATCCTTCACATTTCACACCAAATGCTCTCATTTTCATGAACTCGCGAAACAAAACACAATCAAACAGTGTCAATTTACCGTTTAATTTGTGTTAGAAACCACAATGTGTAATATCAGTTGAAATTACCTTTAATTAACAATCTCATCTCGTTTTTAAGAACTTGTGCGCGTTAAGCGTGTAGCGTTAGTAATTTGTTCGTTTTGTACACAATATCGAAATTTTCATCGATCCGATTATATATGTTTCTTTGGGACGAAATAAAAATTACAAATGTATTTATAAGCAAAAACATAAATCTGTATCGTTTGTCTCATCCATCTCCACATCCATCACACATCGTCAAATATGCGACAGAATCATTATCTTCATCTAAAAAACATCATCAACTGCCGGATACAAACTCAAACTCTATCTCTCACTCGCTGTGTATTGTTTCGTTTCAATTGCTGTTATTATCATTATTGTGTTTCCCCCGCCGTCGCCAATCCATATCACCATCTCCCGTGTCAACAACTCTCGCATATATGTAACCAATGTAACCAACCCACCACCCAAAGGTTCTGACTAGTAGATAGCGCGAATAACAATCCATCATTTATCAACTAATCATATTTGTTGTGTGCGTATTGTAGTTTTTTTTCTTCCTGGATCATCGTGTATTTATTAACATTTATCACTGTGGCTTGGTTTGTTTAATCCGTATACTCGTATTCATTTTAGGACTTTGCGGTTTGTTAGTTTCTTTTTGCATGTGTATTGCTTGTGTGTATGTTGTATGTTTTCCCAATTAGATGAAGCGTTGTTTTAACGAGAGTGGGAACATGGGGGAGTATTTTCCCACCAATTATTTGGCAGAGTAGCAGATAAATATTTCGTAGGATTTCATCCCCGAAGAACTGGGAACACATGTTTCCCGTCGATGCATCCAGTATTTCCCAGATTCCCATGAATTGTCTCCGTATGTTATTTTTTATTTTATAAAAACTTTGTAGAACTATGTGGGAAGTTTATTTGTGTCGATCTTTACCTAGTTATGGAACAACTTAATGTAATTGTTCTTTGTGAATGAGTTCAGAGACATCTTCTTCTTCTTGAATAGCGTTAACGTTCCGTGTGGAACTTTTGCCGTCTCAACGTATGCATTAACTAGCGTCATTCATTAATACTTAGTTGAGATTTCTTAAGCCAAATAACACGCCTTGAATGTAATCCGAGGGGCAGGCTCTAGAATACGCGTGACCACAGTGCACGTCGAAGAAAACTTCTCTGACGAAAAATATATTGCTAAAGGTGTTTTTTCAAGGTGGTGAACGTTTTTATGGAGTAACTTTTTGAAATTCGAGATGACCATTTTCATTGCCACCCTAATGTGGGAGTTGAGAGGCCAGCATTTTGTTCGTGAATCGATCTCCATCAATGATGATTATTGCGTAAACGAAATATATAATTATACAAAAAGTGGTCGATCGAGGGCCCTAAGTTTTTCAATTATTGAATTTCATTTCATTTCCATGAACAAACGAATTGAAGAAAATAGTTTCATAATCCTACGTTAACAATGCCCTTCGACCCTTCTAACTTTTCATACGGGCGTATCCATAATTATCAACCTTTTTTCGGGAAATTGTAACTCGAAATCCGTCTGCCTGATCGCCAAATGTGTTCGACAAAGTCGTCAGACAGTCAATGAACTTCCTAGGACAAAAACATGTAAATACACTGTTAAAATTTTTGCCCAGATATTGAATTTATTATTAAAAGCTTTTATGTCTCAAATATGTGTTTTAGATATAATATTTTTCATAGACCGGATGTACAAGTATGAACTCGAAATTTTTGAAGAAACACACGCTTTAAACATTTAAGGCAGATTTCTAGTCTAGAAATTTGAAAAAAAATCAAAAAAAATTTCCTTCATATTTCTGTACTTTAGACATACAAGAATATAGTCTAAAAAGGACTTATCGAAAATCCTATTATTTGCCGAGTTAGATCCATTCTAATGAAGCGATATCTAACCTGGTACGGCCATAACAATGAACTTCAAACGCGTTTTCCTCGAAACTAGTTTTTTTTTCAAACTGGCGTACACGATATCTCAAGTTCTACAGATCCGATTCATGTCGAATTTATGTGAATATAATCTGCATGCGTCTCTCTATCGCAAAAACCTCTAAGGAATTTTTTTTCTTAAGTTTTACTATTTTTAAAAAATTGGGAAACGTAAGGAAAATCGTTTTAAACAGCATTTTCTTTTCAAAAGGCCGCCATTTTGTCAAAAAAAATTTTTTTGACTTGTCCGAGGTTCATGCGACAGCGGCATCTTTACAGATTCAGAATCTGTTCTATTTTGTTGTTTCAGATAACCAGAAAGGCTGGAATCGTGCACGCCATGGCACAATTTTTTTTAACTCCATCACTTCGTCGGCTTGTAACTATTCTAGTTTTGAATATTTTTTCTCCGTTCAATTTTTGTTTTATTGTTAAAAGAAAGATGAACATATAATGATATAACGGCCCGAACGGGAATCGAACCCGAACACCCGGCATGATAATGTGAGACGCTAACCAGTCGGCCACGGGACATATAAAATTATTGATTTTTGATATGACCCGAAACATTGTCAATATCCATATCGTGTCGTCCTCAGCACATCAGCTATACCCAGGGTTGCAAAAAAATCAGGATAGCTTATTGGGTTGTTCGGAAAGTTCGCACCGATTTTTGGGAAAGCAAAAACATCATTATATATTCAATTTTATTCTACATTCTTATTATTTTACAATCTTCCACGCAGCTTAAAAATTCTATCCTCCCAGAACAGGTTTGTTTTTATTTTTTTTTATGTTTTTGTATTTTTTATGCTGACCGTAAAGTTGAAGTTTTTGTCATTGAGAGACTATTGCAGGGAACTTTTGATCGTTTATATAGTTTCCCCAAAAACCTATTGTATCACTACAGAGAAATTAATATTCAAAATTTCATTGAATTCATCGTCCAAATTCCAATTGGAATGAATCTTTACTCATTGAATGAGGGAAGCATATCAGCAGTGAATGAATTGTTGATTTTTTTTTGAATTTTTAATTTGTTTTCAGAGAGGTGAATCTCGCGACCAAGATTGTATATTATGAAACAATTCAAATTTGTTTTTATTAGTTTAACCCATTACTGCCCAAGTGTACAAGAACTTGATCCAAATGGCATGAAACTTTCTAGTCCATCTAGGTTTGTCCCGAAACGGGGGGAAACGCAATATTTTGGTTTGAAGTTCTTTGGAAGTTGAGATATCTGACGTATGAAATTTCATACGCTGAGCCGATACAGTATCGAAAATGGATATAATTTGAATATCGAACAAAACGGTTTTATTTCATAAAATTCAACTTCAACAACCATTTTCATGGTTTATTAGCACTTTCGTGTACTGCCGTTCTACGCATAATTGTCCCACAGTTCATAGGGATTGCATAGAACATATTACAGATAAGCGTAGAACGGCAGTATATCGGATTTAGTATCACTGAGTATGGTACCGGAAAAAGCACTCCGAAGCGAAAAGCACATCACACTTCAAGAAAATATACGTCGTACATCGGTTGCAATACGCACACCTTCGTTGGGTACCAGTTAGATTCGTATTGATGAAATGATTTATTCCGTCAAATCTAATTTCCGATGACATCGAATGTTTAGGCTTAATCTGCATGAACTTGATCCTTGCTGGATTTATGTCACTTAAAAGTCCTTCACAGATAGCTCTGACAACATTCATGAAAGGTCCATTTCCATGATTCTTTCTGTAGATTGACAACTCCATCGTCCAGCACAAATCGGAAAAGGGGTCAATACCACTTCTTATTACGGATGGTGCAGCGATATAGCCCTCGTTGAGCGTCGAAGAGATCAACTCCATCCATTGCTTTGTTGTACATTTTGCAAAGGTGGGATTGGAATATTGATCCTCCTTTTTTTCTCAGCCTTAATGTATTTCTTACACGTACCTCCACGTAGGACAATGTTGTCGTTTTTAACATTTGTAGCCATATTGACCAACATTATTGTCATTCCAACGAACAATGGTGATGTTTGTTTCAGTATCACGCACAATGTCATATGATCCACGAGCTTGCTTTTTCATAGATTCCAACGACGCCTTTTCAATGCGGTTGTTACGGATGGTTCCAAAGATATTTATGTCCCTCTTGCCAAAATCTTCAAGAAGGGCCAAACTGGTAAAAAAATTATCTATGTACACGTAACTTTCATCAGCAACAATATCTTTGCTCAAATTGGACACAACCTTCGATTACAATGGTTCTCCAGGGTCACGATCAGTTTTTCCTACAAAGTTTTGGCTTTCCTCGGATGAATTGCTTCATAGAGTTCCTGCCGTAGTAAGGCTCCATAGCTTCGTCGATAGAGAAATGTTTTCCCAAATGGAACAAAGAATTGGCTTTCCTCGGATGAATTGCTTCATAGAGTTCCTGCCGTAGTAAGGCTCCATAGCTTCGTCGATAGAGAAATGTTTTCCCAAATGGCTGTCCTTTTTTCAGAAACTTGTCATTCGCATGTTCAAAGGTCGAACCGTGAACAATTTGTCGGACCCATCATTAAGTAAATTGTCTTTGAAATGCAGATATTTCATGATTTACTCAAATTTATTCCCTGGCATAGCGTTGGCAATCAGAATATTGTGCGTATCTTCTTTTGCTTCCCAATAGAACCGTTTACTTGGTAGTTTTACGTATCCGGAAACGAGCACAATTCTTAGAAACTTGTACATTTCCGGTACGGTCACACGGAATCTTATATCTCCATTTAGCAGTGCGTACTTATTTGTCTCTGTGGTGATTAGTCCGACGAAATCTGCGTCAAATAGGTAATGGAACATTTGAACGGCAGACCATTAATGTTTCAAGCAGAGATCACTAAGATCAGGTGAATGTCCTTCAAGAACAACGGCTGCATCTGCATCCGAATTTAAGGTCATTTTTGCTGCTTCTTGCTGCTGCCCGAGGAGCATTCTTGAGATTGGCCTCGTTCAATGTTGCTCTCAACATTCACTTGTTTGTCGAAAACGGAAGGGCCGTCCGCCAAGTCACTATCTCCAGCATCCAAATCGCTGTCTCCATCGCTTGGGGGCACGATGACAAAGTCAATATCATTTGTTGACACTAGATTTTCGAAAGCGTCTTCGTCCAAATCAATCAGATAATTGTACAGCTCCTCCGGATTATCGGGAAGCTGACATATCCTATTGAGAAAAAAATATACCGAAGTTGCACAGCACATGAAATTTCATATGCTCAAAAGTAAAAAAGTAAAGTTTTTTGCGGTTTCATAATTTTCTTCGGATTTTTTGCTAGATATAATTGTTTACGCTCGTCTAGTAGTGTTGTGTCACAGATTTGAGCAATTTAGAATCCTTTAAGAGGTAAAACTTTGATAAATTTATGTTTACTTTTGCGACTCCATTAAACTCGAACTTTACAAGCTTCAATACACAACAAAACAACAAAAATGACAGATAAAATGACACTGAGACAAACAACACTCTTAAATTGTCATGAGGTATCATTAAAATGCGCTTAACACAGTTTCATCAAAAACGGGCATTTTTGCGTATTAAATTTCATACGCTGGGCACTAATGGGTTAAATGAACGTCGCCAGTCAGTGATTGACGGTATTTTTTAATGAGTAACTCCTCTATGAAAAAGCTCATGTAATAGAACCTTTCTTGTTGTTGGTTTGAGTAACGATTTACTTCATGAATGAAGAATGACGATTTGGATTTCATTATAAGCCTTTCGACATTTTTCGACAACACTCGAACCATGTCAGTATCAAATGGAGGAGTTCAGGTTTTGTTGATAAAACAATACAAAAACGCAGTATTAATGGGGTTTGTAGACAAGGATTAGGCGATCTTTGATCGATATTTAGAAGATCGATCTTTTCCTCTCCGACTCCCGACTCTTTGATTAATTCTTTGTACGCCAAAAAATCTCAAAAATCGGTCTTTTCTTTTCGATCTTTTTGATTGCAGAAAAAAAAATCAGTGAACATTGATATTAATCTCACCTAAAACCACCTGACAATTGTCATAAACATTGGATCCCTTTCAAGGTTGTCAAATTGGTAGTTGTACAGGGTTTTCCATTTCGGGCTTCCGGAAGTATACAGCCCTGCGCTGACAACCGTTTGACATAGCTGTCAACCAAAGCGTACATAGGAATTGCATAGAACATAGTACAGATAAGCGTAGAACGGCAGTATATCGGATTTAGTATCACTGAGTATGGTACCGGAAAAGTATCCGAAGCGAAAAGCACATCACACTTCAAGAAAATATACGTCGTACATCGGTTGCAATACGCACACCTTCGTTGGGTACCAGTTAGATTCGTATTAATGAAATGATTTATTCCGTCAAACCTAACTTCCGATGACATCAAATTGGTAGTTGTACAGGGTTTTCCATTTCGGGCTTCCGAAAGTATACAGCCCTGCGCTGACAACCGTTTGACATAGCTGTCAACCAAAGCGTCATATCGTTATGCGGGCGCTACACCAACGTTTCACTCGAATGTTGGACTCAAACATTTGACTCGATAAATCGACAAATGTTGTGACGAATGTGTTGCTACACGGCGATTCAATGCAATCGATCCAAACAATCGGCGAGTATGGGGATCGAATGTTTATTGTTTTTATTTACCATCAAAAACGTTAGGAAACTGGATGACGATGCGAGTATTGAAATTGCTGCCGTAGAAATTGTACTGATATCGGGCAGTAAATTAAAAATGCTTGAAATCAACATTATTAAACTGCAATATTTTGCCGAATATTTTGAATTTTATGAATCAATTTCATAGTTCCATCATTTCAAACTTGTAAACAAACCAATCTGTCAAAGATAGATTCGGGCGAATCGTGTAGTGGTGTATCGAATGTCATCGAGTGTCAAATCAACGAATGACTAAAATCCTTTGACTCGTGCCACTCGCGTTGGAAGGTAATCCACAACGAACAGATTACCTTCCAACGCTCGACATTCGACACTCGACATTGGAGGTTCGTAGCTCATCAGTCGACTACACGATGCGTTGAATCATTCGAGGGTGTTCGTAGCATCGTGTAGCGCTGGCTTTAGTTGAATGTCTGCCATTTTACAATATGGATCGTTTTAGCATCGCACAACGTTTTAATTTTGTTAAATTATACTATAAAAATGATGAAAAACCGGAAAATGTTTTTCGAGCATTACGGACGGATTTTGGTCGTCATGGACGGCATACAGAGCACACAATCGCTAATGTAGTGCGTAAATCGAACAAACTGGATCCGTAGCGGATATTGTGAAATCTGTGCATCATCTTAATGTGCGTTCGACCGAAAATATTGCTGCTGTTACTGGCAGTGTGCAGGATGACCCGAATGTTCCGATTCCACGGCGTGCTCAGCAATTGGGATTGTCAAACACATCATTGTGGCGAATTTTGCATTTGGACTTGCACCTACATCCATATAAAGTCCAACTGGTACAAAAATTAGAGCGTGGTGACCATGGAATGCGTCGGGCATACGTCTATTTGGTGAACGAACAACAGCAACAAAATGCTGAATTTTCGCATCAAATTTTCTTCAGCGATGAGGCACATTTCGAGCTCGGTGGCTTTGTGAACACCCAAAATTTCCGTATATGGGGCTCAGAAAATCCACACGTGATTGTTGAGAGGCCATTGCATCCGCCAAAAGTCACTGTTTGGTGCGCATTATGGTCTGGTGGAGTCATCGGGCCGTATTTCTTTGAAATTGAGGACGGCGAGACGGTAACTGTGAATGATGAGCGCTATGACCGCATGTTAACCGATTTTTTTGCCACAAATTGAAGATATGGATACGGATGACATGTGGTTTCAGCAGGACGACGCCACGTGCCACACAACACGACCGAACATGACCATATTGCGAACGAAATTTGAGGGACGCATAATTTCGCGTTTTGGTGATGCCAATTGGCGATTGGCAAATCATGCGATTTCAACCCGCTAGACTTTTTTTTGTGGGGTTATGCGAAAGACCATGTCTATGCCAACTCTCCGCAAACTCTTGAGCATTTGAAAGACAACATTCGTGAAGTTATGACCGAGATACCGCCCCTTATGTGCCGAAAGTCATCGAAAATTACCTGTTCCGGATCAAGGTGTGCGAAGAAGCCCTAGGTGGACATTTGAATGATGTTGTATTTCACACATAATGGCATAAACCAAACTTTAATTTGAAATAAAAGTTTCAACGAAATTCGAATTCTAAGTGTGTTTTATTTCAATTTACTTTCGGAATTTAAAGTTGGGAAACCCTGTACATTTAGGAGAAGCAGTTTTGTAAGTTTGATCATTACAAATCAAGTGCTCTATCACATTTACTAGACTGACAGTGAAAATTGTGACGAAATTGGATAGTGACATCAAAATAAAATGCCTTTAATGTTTGAACAGAAATGTGAAATGTTTTTTCCATGTTTAAATGCCTTTATCTATATAAATAAAAATGATGTGGTGTCCCTTCCTCACGATTTAACTCAAGAACGGAGCAACGGTTTTGAACAGTCAGTATCAGGGTTGAAGCGTCCCACGATTTAACTAAAGAACGGAGCAACAGTCAGTATTAGGATTGATCTGCCTTAGTCTGCGTCAGGTGTATGTATATGTCAAAAAAGAAATTATATACTGCAAATAAAGATCGCGAACAGAGAAATAATTTTCGGGAACGTAAGTGTTCGAAATTATATTAATCAGAAATGCAATTGCAGGCGGGACGAAGCTTACCGAGTCAGCTAGTATAGAATAAATAAATAGATTGGAAAAAAAAGAATTCGGTTTTTCCAAGATCGATTCAGCAAAAATTATTTCTCTGGTACCGATTTTATCAGTGAAACGATCCTTATGTCGTTTAGAAAATCGATCCTTCAAGATAGATAATTTTTTATTTGTTCTTCTGGTATGATGTATTAACAGTTCGGCTGAAAAGTTTATAAGGTAACACAGTAAAACTATTTTTTTTTGCAAAATTCAATTTTATTATTCAACATAATTGCCTTTGAGGGCGATACAGCGATTATAGCGATCTTGCAATTATTCGATACCATTTTTATAGTACTCTTTCGGGTTTTCCTCAAAATAGGCCTCAGTTTCGGTAATCACTTCATCATCGGTCTTAAATTTCTTACCAGCGAGCATTCTCTTCAGGCCTGCGAAAAGAAAAAAGTCGCTGGGGGCCAGATCTGGAGAATACGGTGGTTGCGGAAGCTCAACTCATGTAATTTCGCCATCGTTTTCATTGATTTGTGATTTATCCATTTTTTCCGCAATAACAAAAGTTGCTACGCTCTCAATGCTGTAACTCACAAACCAAAAAAATTTTAATGGAATGTATCTAGGACACGACCGCATATTTTCGACGTAGAACTACGCAATTATATTATGCAATCCACTTGTTTACCACTTCGAATATTATTTTAGAATGCATCGAAATTTTTGTAATAGATTATGTTCTTCGTTACAAATAAATTTGATGAACGTCCTTTTACGCTTGATATGATGCGTGAGACTACCAAAATATGTGAACGGAAGAATTGTCAAACGATCATTGTATTTTACATTCCCCTTTGAAATTATTGCACATCTCAAGTTTACGTAGTTCTCGAACCGCGAAAGTTGATTCATATCTAGTATCTGAAATGACGATTTTCCCAGGCTTCTCAGTTTAAAAGTACGTTTTAGGGAAACATATTCCGTTCTGCACAACGTCAAGCGAGTACAAAAGAATTCAACATCAACAAAAATCCCCGACTTACATGGATTTGCAAAGCGGATTCCCCCAGGTACATTAATTTTGAAGTCCGTGTTAGGGAAACACAGCTCAGTGGGAAAAAAATATTTTGCAGAGCGGATTTCCACAGGTACATCGATTTTGAAGTCTGTGTTGGGGAAACCGTAAATCGGACCAATCAAAACTTGGCAGTTACGGCGTTTAGATAACGCTTGATGTTTTACTGTTATTCAATTGTTCATCTCATGAAAAATAACATTTTATTGATTGTGATAGACGCGTAGAAATATTTCCTATCAATTATTTGCATTAGTCTTTCCGATCTGTTAAGAAATGTTCGAGTTATAAGCATTCGAGATACGGGTAGGGTTAGCACACAAATCAGCAGAACAAATGTATTAGATAAAAGGAAGTTCTTCCAGTTTTCATGAATTTAAACTGTTTAGAGACTAGCGAATTGTAATGTATACCATATCAAACAAATCTTAGAGAATTTCCGATTCAATTGGTACGCAAATCATGAGAATTCGTTCACAGTGAAAATAGTTATTAACGTTAACTTTATTTCATGAAAACGTGACCTGTTTTGTGATTTGGCACCCTTCCTGAAAGACGTAGTTCTACGTCAAAAGTTTGCTATAGCTTTTGTATCAGGAGAATTGGAGGTGGTCCAAAATCCGGATTTTTAGCGTTATGTAATTTGTGCACACCTTTCGAGCAAATTTACTACGCCAAACCATGAGAAACAGCCCCAAACCATAATATTTTTACCTCCGTGTTTCATTGTTGATTGCAGATGACTTTCCTAGAGTTCCTAATCGCACTTTCGCCAAACTCTTAGTCACCGATTCTTATAGAATAGATGACACGTTTCCTGAACTCCGGCGGCTTTTTAATATCATTCATGCGATAAGAAGACGTTTTTTTTCTTGCTGATCATCTGATTGTCCGTAGATCGGTTTGATCCTCTTCCCGGATGATCAGCCACACTTCCATGCTGTTGATGCCTTAGAATTATATTCCGAACTGCTTCACGGCTCACTCCATACTTCTCAGCTATTTTTCATTGAGATCCATTACATTTGAAGTCCTGCATTGATATTGATATCAATGTTCGGCTATTTTTTATTATATTCATTATGGAAAAGGAAATCAACGATGTTTTTATTATTTGAAATTAAAATCAAGATTAATTTAAAAACTTATAAGTTTTGTTCAATTTTTTATTTCTATTGAGGGTAGATTCTTCTTTGTGCCGATCACTGTTCTTATTTTACGATTAATTGTTTCGTTGTCCGTTTCCTTTCTCTTATTTGCCACTTTGATCAAAACTGTAAAAAATCAACAACAAAAATCAACACCTTGACACAAACAACAAACTGTGTTGAGTGTTGACATCACACACTGGCAAAACACGCTGATCCTTCATGATCTCATTTGCACAGTAAATTTGTTTTGAGAAATTTATGTTATACGCTCAATTTTGTAATGCTCGAAATAATGGTTTTTAATCATTTTTACGGATTTAATTCCTAGCAAAAAAAAAAAGTCTATATTCAACTTGTTTCCGTTGAACAAAGGTAGAGTCCACTTCGCGTACTTATCCAGCATTAATGTTGCACCACGATGTCGAATGAAAGATATATATTCGAAAAACTTATGATACTCGCTAAACAAGTTGATAAATTTATTTGGACTACGGTCTATTGCCCTGTCTGAAATATTGTTGTGAATTTGTGTCATGAACATTTTTATGATTCCTTGTCTTGCTAGAGGACAAACGTGAGCTTTTTTTGAAAACTTTCGTTTTGACAAGAATATTTCCGCTGTTGAAGATGGATACTTTATTTCCTTTTGTTTATGTTGAGAATTTTGTATTTTAACATTGTTTTACCATGACGTTTGAAGAGCCAAACCTGTCTAGTTTGTATCCGATTTGGAATCATTCCAACCCCACAGTATTTCGTATTCCTCAATAGAGCCATGATCGAGTTTCCCACGTGTCACATAATAATTTCCTGTATCGCATGCTCCCTTCCCTACGTCTTTTCACACCTATCATCACATTCACCACCACATAGCTCTATCATATTTTCTATTATCACTACCACTATCACCGCTAATTCAGTTGCTATTAATACCACACTTTATCAACAACTCAGTAGACTTTCTCTCCTCCCAAGTAACGGTAACAGAACGTCAATTTAATTTCTATTTTCTTTATAATTTATCCCACCCACTTTTCAGAACCGTGGACGGTAAAGATAAAGGTAAGAAGAAGAAGGGTCTCTTTTAAAGCTAGACAAAAAGAGAGAGAGGAAAGGTGTGTGTTATGTCCACAAACAAAAAATCGAAACGAAACAAACCAAATCTGCTTCCTCCTCTACCTACTACTACTACTACTACCGCTCGCCCCTCATGAATGAGTTCCGCTACGCGCGTTCGGAAGCAATAAAAAAGACGACCCGGACACTTCTTCCGAAGTACACACCCACAACACTCAACTACTATCCGCTGTTAGTTCTACTAGTACCACAGTTAATGCTATTACTACCACCACCATCACCACAACAAACTACTACTACTACTTCTAATGTATTCTACTACTGCAAGCACTCGCTTCGGTTTGTATACAAGAATATAAGTAAGCGGAAACAAAAAAAAACATCCCGTACGTCGAATTGTGTTAGGTTCAAGAGGTTTCGAAATACACAGCAACAAACACACACACATACAGCAGTACTCTATTACAACAATACGTGACCGAAAAAAAAGCACCGAAAAAAAAGCAAAAAACCCGCAGAAGAAAAATTAGTTATGTAATTCTAGTACATATTATACGGCGTATATAGATACGAAAAAGGCACACATCACCAGGCGCGTTCTGTTTCAGTCTCCCCGTGGGGGTGTGTTGTGTAGGCTAATAAAGATGTGAAAAATTATGGTATTTGTGAAAGCGAGGACAAGATGACGACGACGACGACGACGTCGATGAAGGATGCAGATATAGAGATAAGAAGACGCGGAAATTGATTTAATTTTTTTGTGGGCGCGCACTATTCAGCAACAAGGTATAACACATAAAAAAAAAACATACAAACAAACAAGAAGGCAAACAACAACAACAATGTTTAATCGTTACACGGATGATAATGCCATATATATAGATATTTAGAGTATGTATATTTATTAAATTATTTTACTTTTTAAAAAGGTTTATTTTTATAAAAGGAAAGTTTTTTGGAACTTTTTTATACACATACACACACCCTGAAAGCGCCCCCGAATAGAGTCAGAGTCACACAAACACAAGAATACAACAGTGCTCCAAGCAGGTGGATGAGTATGGGCGGGAGAATATAACAAATGATCGAAAAAGCTCAGTTGAGAGTCCAGTGAAGGATGGGTACGAGATTATTACCACTTTCACATTTGCTCAAAATATTGCCTTAACTTATCTATTAGACGAGAGCCTAGGTTACTCGTGCTGTATCAAGAAGTCGCCTTCATTCAACTCGGTTCTGGGCTGTTTGTCGCTAGAATTCCAGGCTTCTCAACACTCGCAAGTCACTTTCGTTCTGATCGAGCATTCGCGCGCGCTGATTTGTGCTCCACTGTTTCTGGTGCCGGAGGGGTTTGTTAAAAAGAAGCTTTTTAACCGGATTGTCGCTCGGCATCCATGCGACGTGTCTGGCCCACCGCAGTCTTCTTACTTTTGCCAGACATGCAATGAGGGTTTCTCCAAGCAGAGCATGTAACTAATGGTTCATGCGTCTACGCCTCTATCCGTGTTCGGTTTGTACTCCACCGTATATAGTTCGCAACACTTTTCACTCAAAGTCTGCAAGCGCATTGCTGCTTTTGTACAGCTTCAACTTCGTGCGGTGGCGCACCCGATTCGATATCAGGGTCTATCGAAGTGAAAAGGAACGTGAAACAATTTCCACCTTGGATGCGTCTACGAATTTCCTTCCTAGTATTGTTTTCGTCGATTACTAGCGATCGCAAATACACGAACTCGTCTACTACTTCAAGCTCGTCGCCATCCACGATTACCCGTGGTGGGAGGCTGACGTTATTTTCTATTATTCAACAGTCCGATACGTCGGGATTCTGCTTTTAATCTGATGTGAATGTCCTCCACCGTTGTAAAATTCTGTGCTATGACATCAAATTGTGCCACCGGTTTCGATGCCCGCTTTTCGATGTTGAATAGCAAGCATGATAGTCCATTCATGATAGTCCAAGTCTCTGTGCGACTCGAAGCGGTTATAGAGTACCCCCTAGACACGCACGTAGCACATTACACGGTTCAGAGTAGCCTTGATCAGTCGTGTTAGTTTATCGGGGAAAATGTCCCGATTCTTCTGCATTGTTTGCCATAGCTATTCTCGATATGGTAATCTGAAGTCAATGAGAATGCGGTGGATGGCCACGTTATATTCCCGACATTTTTCTAGAATCTGTTAGATTGAAAAGATTTGGTTCGTGGTTTGGCATCGCCATTGAGATGCTCGTCGAGCCTCCGTTCGTGATCAGATTTCCTTCCACATCCTTGCATCCTTGCGGTTTGCGGCACATAGTCTCTGCGGGATTGGTTTACCTTCTGCGTTGAATTCTTCCAGCTGCTCATGATCACGATCCTCCTGTTGGCGTTTCTTTCGTCTCAGAATCGTGATCATGTCGTTCCGTGCCCGTCTGTGTTTGGTCAAGTTCTACCTCGTCCGGGCCCTCGGGTAGTTCGTCCTAGTAAAATTTATCACCGCCACCACTGCCTCGCATTTGGTGCCTCCACTCTTCGTCACGGATTCCCTGATGGCTGTGCGAATTCTACACCAACCACCTTCAAAAGGTGTTGCGTCTTACTCCTCTGTCGTTAGAAGTTCCGCGTCGAGTTGTTGCTCGTAGTCTTCTGTAGCTTGGGGCTTCCGTAGCTGTTTGATGTTGAGCTGCTGGGATCGGCTCTGTCGCAACTGATAAACAGTCGACAGTTTTGAGCGCATGCAATAGTGGTTCGCTAGCGGATAGTGGTCCGAGTTGATGTCTGCACCTCGGTAGGCGCGTACGTTGGTGATGTCTGAGAAAAACCGTCCGTGATCAATTAGGTTCGTTGGTCGAGTGATCTCCATGTGGCTTTATGGATGTTTTTTTGCGGAGGAGGTAGATACTACGGACTACCAGTCCTCGGAAAGCTGCAAAGCTTACGCATCGTTGGCCGTTGTCGTTCGTCTCGGTGTGCAGACTGTCATGTCCGATAACCGATTTGTACATGTCTTCCCTTCCGATCTGAGCGTTGATATGCAGACATACTCCAACTGTGCGTGAAGGGCTCTCATCTCGACACCGGGGGCCTGATCACGAACGTCATTTCACGATGAAAAAAAATCCACGTTCATTCGTTTCATTCTTCACACGAAGCAAAGTGAAAATTCCAACCGTCATTTTGAAAGCGAATCGAAACATTCATTTTCAGCAGTTTATATACAAATGATAGTTTCGTTGTTGTATTCGAAAGGCTCTCACTGAAACTGACGAAAACGACGCGTCAAATATCAAAATATCAATTATCAATCAGTTGTCGATCCAGGCGGTGTGATGGTAAGCGTGACTGCTAGACCCTTCTAAACCTCTTTTAATACAATATTTTGGGAAGAAAGTTCGCGACAATCAATTTTGGTTGAACGAAACTTTCAATTGAATCGCATGCGGAATGGAACACGTCAATGAAAACACAAATCCTGGATTGACAGGATGAAACCAACGCGCCCTACACAGATAAATTGCTTGAGTTTATGTTTGGTGTGGGTCATATCTGCGGCAATAGTTTCCTACTCAGCCTTCAATACAACGAGATAGTGTAACAGGAGCAGACTGCAAATTATGTTGTTTCTCCACTGCGAGATAAACACAGGCAAACAAAGGGTAAACACAGCATACAGAACGAAATGTACAGCAGCTAAGAATAGTTCTTTTACTATAATAGCGGTCAAAAGATCTTTCAAAAAACGAAAATCAAGTACCGAATCGTAAGCGAACAAAAATTCCATCGTACGTTTAAGACGACGACTAGTTTGCGCCGGCAAGCGCAATTTTATCATCGGAGATTTCAACAGATAGTTTGCAGAAAAAATAACAACTTTGAAATAGTCAAAACTTTTAACGAAAGCCGATAGAGACCGAGCTAGCTAGCTAGCTTAAAATAGCAGGCGATCGTGCAACAACAGAAGCAATTTTTTTCCGAATCGTAGCAAGTAAAATAGGGATAATGATCGCTAGAGTATCTCGTTTTTAACTCGAAGCAGAAATTTGAGACGCTTCGTCGTGTGTGTGAATTGCTGAACTTTTTCTCTCTGCGCACGCGATTCACCGAACGCATACCCCGGACCAGAGAGGGAACCTTTCGTCGATTCACCACGAACAAAATACAACGAAAAATAGGGCTTTTCGGGGGGTGACATAAAATTAGCTTCGATCTAGTTTTCCATGACAACTTCGATGTCAAACTCATTTCGTGCAAGCTTACTGTGCTAAACAATTCTGTCTCAGCGCGCATTCAAATCCAACCGATCTTGGGATACTTTTAATCATTGATCCAATTCTGTTTACAATCTAGACAGCGTCAGAAAACTCTTTATTAAACCCTGTACAAATCATAATCTATAAAATGAACGATAAAATATCTCAAAAAAAAAACCTAAATACTAGTAACTTTAATGTATCTAATTGTAAGAGGGGAAAAATGACAGATTATATATATATATTTAATATCGACAGCGTGGGTAAACGCGAAAAATAAAACTCCGCTCCCTCATAAAATTGTAAAAGAAACACACAGACACACGGGCGCGCCACAAACATAAATACAAATATATTTAAAGGGCAAACGAAAATTGAACAAAACGGTTATCTTGAGACTGATACACTATATATTGCTCAAAAAAATCACAATTGCTCCTTTTTAGCCGGCTTTTATTTGCGACAAAACGAAAACTGAAGAACAACAATCGCAACAAGTCCAAACACAGTGATAAAGTGTGCGACCGAACTTAGGTTGGCGGCTAACGAATTTTAAATTAGAAAAGACACAGACACACCCGCACGCACACATACACACATGCACACACAGTAGCAGATCGAAATCATTCCTACGCGCGATGTTTTCGGCACTCGTGGTATTATTTTCATAGTGTGTTGTTTACGAGGGGCCACACAGAGGTGAAAGTGCAAAGGTTCGCCCCTTATTTTTCTATTGAAATGTAAGTTTTTTAAAGTGTTTTGCCGAAGAAAGCTTTCTTTTTCGCACAAACACGCCGAATTAGAGGTGAAAAACAAAACAACAACAACAAAAAACAGATGAAAAAGATATAACTAGTAAAAACAAAACAAACGAGTATAGGTATCAGTCTATAGCTTGTAAGACAGAAATTAACAGACAAAAAAAGAAGAAGAAGAAGTACACCCACAACACTCTATTCAATTTATCTCGACTGTTGCGATGACGACGACTCTGAACGGTCGATTTAACTTCAACATCAACAACAACAACAACAAAACAAAAATCATTCAAAAAAACAAAAAAAAAAGTTCAAATAAATTTGAAATGCTTGAATCTTCCGAGTTGCTGTGATTACTGTGTCCGAACTTCCATTGCCGCTAGGCGGCGACCCTATCACAGCGCTGAGTAAGTGAATATCACACCCATATCCAGAATTTGTATCCATCTTTTTTGTTTATCGCTAATCACTGATTGATATATCTTATCGGCAGTATCTCCTGGCTTTGGTCGAAATCGCAATCGAAACTTCCGTCCAGTGGTGGTGGTGGTGTTGTCTATTCTACATGCACGCTTGTGCTTCGAAAATCATTTTTCAGTACCTACGGAAACCGAGCGGGGTGTGACACAAGCCATGAGTATTTACGTTGTGATTCCGGTCATCATATTCATCCTAATCCTCGTTTGGATGTCGGTGGTAAGTGTGCTCTCAAACGTTTTTTTACCATCATAGAGTTTTGATGCTTCTCAGTCAGCTGGAGACATTCACCTACCCCTGGGTTTCTTGATTCGCCCCGCTACTTCTGTTTCGTTCATTTCTGATGTTTGGCCCTATTCTATATGACGAGACGAGCAATTCGTCACGTTTCGTCTCGGCTTCAGTCATTGTCGAGACGAGAAAAATATCCTATTCCAGTACACGAATTTCATTGAAATGTTTGAAACACTGGAAAGACTTCTGTCACTTTTTCTCGGTATCATCAGTGATGTAAGATGTGAGGACATGTTTTTATTTTGAAAAAACAACGAACATTTCTAAAATTGACAGAGAATCATAACAAAGAGGAAAAAGATTCATATTTCTTTTTGTTTTATTGATATTTTTCCATATATGGTTTCATCACTCAGACGTTTCGTTATTATAGAGTTATTGGAACCGGTGTTCATTCACCTAATAAACGATTTATAAAGAAAAGTTTTAAGCCTATATTAGTGATGAAACGGATAGTACTTTGGCCGAATATTTTTGCGAATACGAATCTGGGAGAAACTACATGTGTGCATGAAGCAAATAATTGATTACATTTTAGGAAGAAATAAAGGCATTTAAAAAAAAATTATAGGAGGTTGTGTTCAAGACACGACCGCATTGTTGACGTAGAACTACGCTGTGATTTAATTCAAGTCGCTTGTTTATAACTACGGATATTGTTTTATAATGCAACGAAAATTTTGAGATAACCATTCTACCAGTTTGGTCGCTCTGAAATGTTTTTTATTGTAGAATCATTTGATGATAATTGTTTGATGATTCATTCTTGTGCTCACAGAACAATACTTTGCTCGAGATTAGCGCAGCTGTCATCCTTAGTGGAGAAAGTATTGCTACTGGCAAGCGAAACCAAATCACATAAAAAATCCAGAACTACATTTACTTTCTTGGTGACTAAATAAACGAAATAAACTCTATCTGTTAATCTCAATAACCTTGAAAAGAGTAGCACTGCTTCATTATGATCAAGATTAGCGCAAATGCAATCCTAGTTGAAAGCAGTTTTGGCACGCGAGCCCAAATAAATTAATAATTTATTGAATAACTTGGTATTCCCCAAATAATTTTTTGATGCACAACCTTAACACCTGCTTCACCATAGCGTCAGTTCAATGCATTGATGACAGAAAACAAACAATGCTTGGAAAAAGGCTGAATATTTGCCTCAGTAGAGATTCATTACTAATACCCAAGCGTAAATATTTCCGTCCCGCTATCTCCCCTCCTTGTTCATATTTATCATTACGACTGCATAATTTGCAACACAAAACAATCGGCAAATATAGCATAAAAAATAGGCGATTGTTGCATCGTTACAGGGCCAATGCACACGGGAGCAGATACAAATGGGGTTTCAGCGTAGCGAAGATGCACTATTTTTACGGTACGGGTTATGAAGAACGCACGTACGCACACAAATATCCATATATTGATGGGTTCAAGCAACTAAATATATACACACTTATCTCCCTTCTGCGCTCTGCTCAACAGAAGCCCTTTCTGTTAATAATGCAAGTCTACATTAGCTTAGCTATCATCCTTTGTGGAGAGAGTTTTCCTACCGTCATGTGAAACCAAATCACTGACAAAATTCCAGAACATTAATTTTCTTAGTGAGCTGACGATAGCCTAGCTTGCTGATTCCCCACACAATTGTGTAGCTCAAAAGCTTAATGCAATGGCTTCAGTTTGATGCAATGATTGCAATGCTAGAGACATCAGCGAGTACGTAATTTGGTCGCATCCACAGCTCGATCCGAAACGAAGACATGTGATGAGGCGAAACAAGGAAGAACAAGCAATTGTCATTACTTTGAATACAGAACGATACTGAAAGTTTGTCTTCCTTCCTTGCTTGAGACTTTAAACTTCTTCAGTTCATTCGTGTCTAACCTTCAAAAAGGCCTTTGGAAAACTTTACTTTATCCATCATATTACTCCTCCACCCCCATTGCCTTGAGAAAGGCATTCGATCCCTCGCCGTCCAGCTCGCCCAGCAACGGTGTTGTTCTTTCGATTTCCTCACGAAGAATGAAAGTTTGCCTCAGCGAGATTCACTGTTTATACTCTAGGCAAATATTCCCCTTCGTTCTTCTTCTTTTCCTTTGTTACTTTACATAAGTCCCTTACTTACGAAGTCCCTTTCGTTGCTCGTCGATAAGTTGCTCGTTATTGACAGCTCTGTTCGGGAGAGCACACAAATGGACAGACCAAATGTATGAGGAAATGGGAATGCTTCCAATTTGCATCAATTTAAACCATATACAGACTATGGGATTGTAATGTATAGCATATACAACAAATCTTAGGGAATTTCCGATTCGTTTGGTATATAAATAGCCAGAAACCGTTCGCGGCAAAAATAGTTATTAATGTTAACTTTATTTCATAAAAACGTGATCTGTTTTCTGATTTGACACCCTTAATGAAAGACGTGCTCCCTTGGCCGAGTGGTTAGCGTCATAACTAACATGCCGGGTGTTCGGGGTCGATTCCCGTTCTGGTCGGGGGAATTTTTCGTCAAAGAAATTTCCTCCGACTTGCACTGTGATCACGCGTATTCTAGAGCTTGCCACTCAAAATGCATTCAAGGCGTGTTATTTGGCATAGAAATCTCAACTAAGTACTAATAAAAAATGACGCAAGTAATACTACGTTGAGACGGCGAAGTTCCTCTAGGAACGTTAGTGCCATTGAAGAAGAAGAAGAATGAAAGACGTAGTTCTACGTAAAAAAAAAAATTACCGATGTTTAAATTTTCCACATATAATTAATATTCTTTAATCTATATAAATAAAAATGTAAGGCAAAATCTGTTGGTAAGCGGAAAACCCGAAGAAGGGATGGTCCGATTTTAGCCTTCTTTATTTTGTTGTATTCGTCTCTTCCCGTAGTTCAATATAGTGGAGAAAGAAATCGGAAAACTTTCGGAAAACTCTGAAGGAAGGTCGGAAAATTAGGAAAATTGAATTCCCACATGTTCGAAAATTACATCATAATAAGCGTTGTTAGTCCATTCGATGTTTGCGCTATCGAAATTGATCTTTGTTCGTAAGTGGAAATGGATTTTCAGGCGAAATAACGCATTTCCATATCTTATATCTATATGAATACAAATGTAAGGCAAAATCTGTTGGTAAGCGGAAAACCCGAAGAATGGACGGTCCGATTTTAGCCTTCTTTATTTTGTTGTATTCGTCTCTTCCCGTAGATCAATATAGGGGAGAGAAAAATCTGAAAATTTTCGGAAAATTCTGAAGGAAGGTCGGAAAATTCGGAAAACTGAATTCCCACATGTTCGAAAATTACATCATAATACGCGTTGTTAGTCCATTCAATATTTGCGCTAACAAAATTGTTCCTTGTTCGTAAGTGGAAATGGATTTTCAAGCGAAATAACGCATTTCCGTTTTCTTTTCCGTAAAATTGAATTCCCATATGTTCTACAATTAGCTAAGCGTTGTTAGTCCATTTGATGTTGGCGCTAACGAAATTGATTTTTGTTCGAAAGTGGAAAAGGATTTTCAGACGGAATAATGCATTCCTATATCTTCCATCTATATAAACAAAAATGGAAGGCCAAATGAGTTGGTGTGCCCTAAACCCGAGAAAGGAATGGTCTGATTTGAGCTGTCTTCATTTTGTAATATTCTCTGTATCAAACATGTATTTCATGCAACGGAGAAACATGTTATTTCCAAATGCTTGAAGAATCTTGAACGAGAATTGTGTCTGAAAATAATTTTATATTATAAGGACGAATTTTTGTAGAAGTACTAGACAATTTATAGTAAAAGGAAATTGTAAAGGGTCACAGGGTAATCAATCAATGAAGAGTTCAGTGATTGCACTCACTAACGTTCACTTAGTAAGAAAACGTGGATGTTTCAAAGTATTCAAATCAAAAAATCTATTTTCGGCGGGACGAAGTTCATCGGGTCAGCTAGTAGAGAATAAAAGTTTTCTGCAATAAAAATTTGAATAAATTTTTTTATTCTGCAATGATTTTTTTTTTAATTTTAATACTGAACGAGTTATAGTAAGGACTATGAATTTAAATATGCAAAGAACATCAATCAGATATTTGCATTCAAGATAAAAAACTAAGAACTGTATTCAGGGATGACAATCTAAGAGAGGGTACACTTACTTTACTACAAATCTAAAAGAAATAAGAAAAATTTCGTTCTTTCCTGTATATTCGAGATAATTTCGCATATAAATTTAATTTTGAACAAACATTCTTTCATTTCAGTAAATACATCTTATTTTTAATTATGTATGTATGATGTTAATGAGCTATTTTGTTATGATCTATCTTCTGTTGATGAGAAATTATTGATTCTTTCTAATATCCGGTATCCGGCCGGATAGCAAATTTCAAATTCTGACCGAAAGGCCTGATACCGGATTGATACCGGATATTCGTTTCGGCCGAAAATTGAGTTTTGAATTATTATTTTTCGTTCAATATGATTTGTGAAGACATTTTTCGTTCCATCAAATATATTCAAAATAGCCACCTGGATTCACTGGGAATGAAGTTCAAATTTTACATTTGATTGTGTTGTTTGGAAAATGCCCATTCGACAATCTGTAAATTTTCCATCTACTGAATTGAATTTGATGGTTACAGCTGGAACCCATGGCCGAGTGGTCGGCGTCTCACATTATCATGCCGGGTGTTCGGGTTCGATTCCCCCTCTGGCCGGGGGATTTTTCTTCAAAGAAATTTCCTTCAACTTGCACTGTGCTCACGCGTATTCTAGAGCTTGCCCCTCGGAATACAGTGGTAGACATTCGTTTAGCTGCACTCTATTTTTCCTCTATATTTTTAAAAATAAGTCAATTCTTTGTACAGTTTTGTTAATAAAAGACTATTGTTTATTTTCATCGAATTCATTCTAAAAAAAAAGTATAAATTCACTTTTTGTTTTCTAAGTAATTCGAATATGTGGAATCAGGGTAGACATTCGTTTAGCCGCATCCTAAAATTTAAATTAAAGAAAATTTGTGCGGCAAATTTCTAGTCCAATCGGTAGCTAATATTTAGTATATCCAATGCATAACCCTGCTGAAAAAACGAAATCCTCGGTAGCGTTATTCTCAATATGGCCAATCAAATTGAAGATACTTTTCGGAGTTCATTCGGGTGAAAATGAAACATATGATAAGCTTGCTGTGATAGGAAACGGCTTGCCACACTGTCAAACTTCCGCCACCAAAGTTTCGCTTCGATCTCACAACATTCCGTCGACTTAGATTGTACCAATAGCAACTGTAACAGTCCGGGCCATCCAAATTGAACTTTTTTCGTCGGAAAATACAATATTTCTCCATTCTAGTTTCCATTCCATGTATTGCCGGGCGAAAATAAGATGGTTCTGCTTATGGGTGGCAGTCAGTTACGCCTTTCCTTGAAGTTTCTTCCACATGATGTTTGGTGACTCGTTCAGGAATATGCCTCTTCGTTACTGGAACAACCGATTCTGCCTTAATGTATGAGCAGGACATCGTTTCCAGGTTGCTTCGTGTCTTATTCGACCTTTAAGACGCAAAGTAACTTTGGTGTTCCCATTTGTTGGTCGCTATATCCCATATTTCTGGCACTATTTAAAGAAAAACCGTACCACATTCTCAGATCGACCAATTTTGGTTACGATCGAGCGATTAGAAAACTTTTTTTCACTGAATATCTTTATTATTTTCCGCCCCTCTTCCGTCAATAGAATACCTTTCGCCATTCCTTTAAATCACTAATCTGACCAACTTCTTACGTTGCACATCTAACATTTTTCTTGTAAATTGAACATTCCCAAGTATTTTTTTCAAAAAACACAGATAAAGGCTTGGTGATTATGCGAAAACTCGATTTTTATGCCCTGCGGCTAAACGTGTGTCTCGGGAAAAAAAGCGACGTTTGAATGTTTATATCCACCGATGCCGCCTTGTGTGTGTGATTGTGACGCACGTCCTTTCAATAAAATTGACTTAAATATACTACCACTACAGCAAATAAGTATCCCGATAAAAAGAACATTCCTAGTTGTTTTGTAAGTGTTTCAAGTTTTTTTTCAAGTGCGGGTAAACGAATGTTTATCACTGTACATTCAAGGCGTGTTATTTGGCTTAAAAAATCTCAACTAGGCATTAATAAATGACGCTAATTAATGCATACGTTGAGACGGCAAAGGTTCCACAGGGAACGTTAACGCCATTCAAGAAGGTTACAGCTGGAAACGTACATTGCTTATGCTATTCTAGTTTAGTCGTGAAACAATTTCTGAAGAAAAAAGCAGAACAAAGGAATACTGAGGGCCCATAGTAGTTACACTTACCAACACACCTACCGGTGGTCCTAAAATATAACCACCACCGCTATATTCGTCGAAAGTAATGTCCCATCTCGTCAACTAACCGCTAGACGTTCTCTTCGCTTTTATCACATATTTCAAGATAGTTGAAGCAAGTTTCTGTTTCATTTACAGTACACATTCGATAAAAGAATCCATCGAAGACGCGTTCTCCAAACCGCCGGTAAGTAACAATTGCTCTATCGTTTGAGTCAAAGTAAATAAATGTAAACTTCAAAATTCAGCCTTATCGAACAAGAACGAAAAAAAATCTAATGTGTAGTTAAGAATTATACAGAGAAATCTGTTTCTCGGATCCATTGTGCCAATTGTACCAAGATAAATGATGTTAGGGTGTCCGATTTTTTCATGGAAATCACATGTAATCAAGAGAACTTTGGGTTTGTTAAGGCGTTCAAATTATTTGAATGTTTATGTTATTAACGATTTTCTTCAAAGATAAATTATGATAATGGTCTGGCCGAAAAATGATCATGGTTTGTCCGGTTTCAAAAATCACCATTTTTGAACGAAGATACTCGCATTCTCAAGTAGATGTTGCATTTCTCATTGTTCTGAGTTTACCGTTATCATATTAATCCGCCGCCATATTAGCCATGTGGACAAACCAACATCAGTGCATCGGACAAACCATGATCAGAATTAGGGCCATCGAGATGCACTAATTACATGATTTAGGTATATAAATCCTATACAAATGGTGTGCAAGCACGCTGTTTTAAATACTTGTAAGTGGTATAATCCAGAAAAGGTCTGAATAGGTAATAAATTATCATATGGTGGTTGATTAAAAGTTATCTCAAATGAGGGGCGCATTGATAGTAATTGTTCCGTCCGAGAAACGTACGGAAGGGAAAACGCATCCAATCGCAAGTACCACCCCTTCTCATTCGGCACGAAGCGAAGGAGAGTCAAAGAAGCCATCCGAACGCGCGAAGATCAGTCTATTTTCAACCGTAATGCAAGCCACATCAGTAGCAGCAAGTGCAGCAGCATAGTATCAACATCGATAGCAGCAACACTACCAGAAGAATAGTGGCGCATTCGCATGCGCATCAATGTATACAACTGTAAAAGTGTAAATAAGAAATGTCAGTGAATTCGAATATTAAATTATGTACAAAGTGTAAATAGTAATAAACCACCATGTTTTCACTTCGCACTATTCAAACCCTTTCCTAAGTACATCCCAAAATGTTAGGCCTTTCACAGTACGGAGCGGAGCCACAGGGGCTCCCACCCGTCAAATAAAGCGTGAGGAACAGGAAGGTTCCTTCCACGCACCCGTTGCCTCCATGAGTGGAGCAACATATCAAAATACAGTCCACCCCACAGTTCCCAGCAGACGGAACAGTAATAGAAGTGGAGCATTCAAAAAATGGACTAACCGAGATCATATTTTTGACTGGACAAACCAACATAAATTACCTAATATTGAATGCCCGTATCCGTCCGTTTTCAACTTTTTTGTCACAAATAAGCCGTTCTCGATTTGAAATCCCAGTCTCGAGTGAGATAGCGAGCACATCACAACGAGCGGAAATTATTTATTCCTAATACTGATGTAACACACTTGCATACACAAAGATCTGTACCATTCTCCCAATGAAAAGAAATAAAAAATAACAGTGCGGTTTCATTCACATTCATTACAACAGCCTCGAAGCAGAGGAAGTCCTCTGTATCGAAAATTGCAACAATCAAAAAGGTGGCTGCAACGTACGAGAATTTTTTCGCGCCAGTGCAGATATGGAAGACTATCCAGAATTTTGGAATATGATCATTAGGGTGGCCGCGAAAATGTTTAATTTCAAAAACCGACAATGTACATTCTATTTATTGGTCCAAAAAAATGACCTGAGCAAAATCGCAGCTCAATAGGACAATCAAAACTCTGAACGCTTTGAGACATCCCTGAATCAAGTTCGATTGAGCTGAAATTTTGCACAGGTCATTTTTTTGGGCCAATAAACAAAATGTACATAGTCGGCTCTCTAAATTCGATGATAAAAAAATTTCCATACAATCATTGTTACTCAAGTCCCAGAAGGTCGATTTCCGGCCAAAAAAATGGATTTCGAAATGACACCAGATCTTGACGTTTTGTGCAATTTTAAGTCATTTGCATCGAACTTTTTTTCGATTTTCCTAATTTCATGTATTTCATGTGTAATTTTCTGAATCATTGTTTGCGGTTTTTATTTTCAATGTTACTACTAAGGGGTTGTCCACATACCACGTGGACAACTTTAAGTGGTTTAGGGGGTAAAAAAATGTCCACGTTTGTTCACGGAGAGGAGGGAGGGGGTATAGACTGAGTCCACGTGGACAGGAGAATTTTTTTAATTGAAAATTAAATTAAATTAAATTAAACAATGCATTTTTCAGATTTTCAAACTCTTCGTTTTTATCAATAAATGGATTGAGCCACCTGAGAGTGCTGCCCAGTCAATCATTCATATGTTCCTTCTCATTGATCAGTGAAATCTGTATTATGAAAATATCTCACGTAAATGATTTTTCATCAAATATAATTTTCAATACATTTTGTTATATCTCGAGAACAGTTAGTCCTAGAATAATAATGCTTGTATAGTTTTTCATATAGAATAGCGTGTAAAATCATTTTTACAAAGTATTTTCTTGGAATTGATATTCACATTTGCGTGAGATTGTCCATGCACCAGTGGTCGTCAAACTTAAACCACTAGAGCCAGTATTCTGATAAAAATATACATGGAATTAGGTAGCTGATTTGGAATATTTTGGAAGGTGATAGAGGATCATATTTGCTGCCATCTGAGACGAACCAGCCCAGGAGGCTGAAAGTCACAAAAATAAAGAATTAAAAAAAATAATATTTAATGAAAAACTCCTTCTGTGGAGGCGTAGTGGTAACATCCATACCTCTCACGCAAAGTTCACGAGTTCAATTCTCACTCCCGACATTCTTCAATGTATGGAATGTTTCCAAGTTTGCAGTGGGTTGCTGTGGCTCATTATTTCATGAAATATTCTTAATTCAAAATTAAAGGATTAATTTTCATTCGATAGAATTTAGCTGTGTAGTAAATAGTTCTACTGGAACTTTCTATGAATCAAATGGATAATCATCAGGTTGATTGGATTGTTATTGGGAATATATTTTAAAAACTATAGAAACTTTGAAGGCAAATCAAAAACACTTTATTTTTTATTGCAATGTGTTTTGTATACAACGCATGTATACGTCGAATTAAAAATATGTACGCGCGATATCCCTAAACTAGAAGTTTGTGGCTTAAATATGTATTTTATTATCTTCATGTCATCATTTATATCGAAGCTACATGCGTTCCGAAATCGCTTAAAAATTTCGACTCTTTGCACCTAATCCTTTATCAAGTGAAGATCTATATATTATATATATATATATATATATATATATATATATATATATATATATATATATATATATATATATATATATATATATACATATATATATATATATATATATATATATATATATATATATATACATATATATATATATATATATATATATATATATATATATATATATATATATATATATATATATATACATATATATATATATATATATATATATATATATATATATATATATATATATATATATATATATATTATATATATATATATATATATATATATATATATATATATATATATATATATATATATATATATATATATATATATATATATATATATATATATATATATATATATATATATATATTAGTACATGCTTGTAGGAAGCTTTTCTTTATCTTTTTTTTCTTGAAATTCTTTTGAATTGTTAAAATACAACTTGTGTACTTTGTACACAAGTACTAGTACTAGTATACTAGCTGGCCCGGCAAACTTCGTCCCGCCCAAAATTTGTTTTTTTTTGTTATCAATACCTGAATTTACCTTTTACTGTAAAATTCCTTGTATTTCTAACAAAACTCATCATTATAATATCAGATTATTTTCAGACACAATTCTCGATCAAGTGATTGTTCTCGTTATTGTACAACATATGGGAATTTAATTTTCCGAATTTTCCCTTTTTCCTTCAGAGTTTTCCGAAAATGTTTTTTTTTTAACACACTGATAGATATTTTTCATTATCTTCTCCTACACTTTAAGCATATTCGCTGAACTAAATGTTAGTTTTTTCGTATTTATTCTTTCTATTTTGGTCCACTGCTTCGTTTTTTCTTTTTTTTTTGTTTTTTTTTTTGGTATGGGATGTTTTATATAGCACATGAACACTGACATATTTTAGGTAATTTGATTTCTTCATAACTACATTGTGTCAACCAGACCACTGTCGGCCGAATCATGCCCAAACCTACCTGCGGGAGCTGATGAGGGAGGACCGATAAGCAACAGTCGGTCACTTGCTTCACGGCAGGAATCTTCCTAATTCCTCACTACTGGTGTCAAACCACCGTAAAAACTTTTTTTTGCACCCTAAAACCTCCACATGCCAAATTTGGTTCCTTTTTTTTTTGCAGACTTATCTCACTTCTTAACTAGGCGAACCTAGTCAGAATTTTCACCTGCCCCCGGGCTTCTGAATGCCAAAGGGGGACTAGGCTCTGCGGAATGCACGTATCTGCATGCTCGTGCTGTTTTAGTCCTGACCCAGAAATTGTCGGACAATCGCGCAGGTGCTAAGGATGACCGACTTTTGGATGCCGGCCAATTCCTTCTCCATGTTCAACACCTTTAGTGCTTCCAGAAGAGTCTTCGGGACAATTCCAGTTCCAGAGAGAACGACTGGAACAATTCTTGGGACCTCCCTTAGCCCCCACAGTTCCTTGAGCTCCACGGCCAATGGTCAGTACTTGCAGATTTTGCGACCGTGGGTGTCCTCCAGATTCTGGTTCAGTGGAATAGCGACATCGATGATGGTGACTTTGCGGTCGCTCTTGTCGTAAACCATTATATCTGGGCGGTTGTGGTGGATCGAGAGGTCGGTCAGAACAGTGCGATCCCAGTACAGCTTGAAACGGTCATTTTCCAGGACAGGTGCAGGCAGGTACCGGTAGTTTGGTACGTTGTCTTCCAGTAGAGCACATTGGAGCGCCAGTTGTCGATGAACAATACGGGCCACGTTGTTGTGGCGCTCGGTGTAGGCTGCGTTGGCCAAAACGGGACAGCCTCCCATAATGTGCTCTATGTTTTCAGCTGGTTGATGGCACATCCGGTAAATGTCATCAACGTCTTGATGCCAGACGTACCGCCTGCAGTTTCTCGTCGGCATTATCCTGTCCTGGATGGCTATCATGTCGGCTTCTACTACTGAAGAGAGTTCGCCACGCGTTAGCCACAGATTCGATGCGGCCTTGCCGACGTGTGGCCGGTCCAGTTGATGGGGGTGGGCACCATGCACTGTCTTCTGCTTCCAAGCTGCAATCTTCTCCTCCACTGTCTGCAGATTGCAGTTGAGTTGGTACTCCGCTTGCGCCAAGTGCAGAGCGCTATATCCTCTGTCAGCGGCGCAGACAGCCCGGTATAGCGCGTTTTGGTTGGCGCGTTCTGCGAAGTACTCGCGCAGTTGTCGTATCTGAGCAACACACAGTGCAGATATGTCGACTATTCCAAGTCCCCCTTCTTTGCGTGGTAGGGATACTCTCTCCAGTGCCGATTGAGGATGGTGCATTCCGGCCTCTTTGAATGCTTTCCTCATCCTCCTCTCAAGGTCCTCTAGGTCAGTTTTGCTCCATTTGACTACACCAAAACTGAAGGTCAGCAGGGGAACCGGCGAATGTGACTCGACTCAAGAACTTGTCTCGCAGGATTCGCCACGAAATTATTTTTTTTTTTTATACATTTTATACATTTTTATACATGAAAATTTGTGTTTCATTTGTATGGCACATCCTCCCCCCCCCCCCCCCTTAGTGAGAGGAAAGGAATTTCTATTCACCATGGAAACAATTCGTGTCCTCTAAAACATTCGCATGACAAATTTGGCTCCATTTGCTTCATTAGTTTTCGAATTATGCAGAAATTCGAGTTTCATTTGTATGTCTCCGTGATTTCAACGCCTATGTTCAATTTATGTCTAACCCCTGGTTTTCACATGAATTGGGTATCCCACTGACAGTTCTGCTTGAGATTTTGCTAACGATCCTAGCATCAATCATAGCACCCGGCTGCAGGGGTGCGAAGTAGCTCGCGAAGTAGCGCGAAGTAGCTCTTCTGGTCACGCTCCATCAAGCGTCGTCGAATTATGCGATTGGAGAGGTCCAGATCCAACCTTTCTTTAAACGCCCAAATGCTTGTTCGTGGGATTTTTTTTTACTTCCCGCATGATGCTTCCGAATGATCAACTGGACTGCAACACGGCTTACCTCTTACTTCTCATCAATGTTTCGTTGCGACTTCTTACGCTGAAAGTCATGCACAATCAAATTTCGGACCTGTGTTAAGATTGGTTTTTCACCCACTTTCCGAAAACTTCCCCAGCTTTTTTGACACGCACGAAAAAATGAGTAAACAGTCACGAAAACTATGTTTGTATCAGATGTAAACAGCCAGCTGTCAAAACAGAGGGGTACATCGATAAAGAAAACACGGTAAAACAAATTTACGCAAGTGGATTTTTTCTTGTGTCATACCGTAAAAGTACCAAACAAAAAAAATTGTTCCTAGTCTTTTTTTTTGTTTTTCTAAAAAAATAATCAACGATGCTGAAATGCCAAAATGGTCTACTTATTAATTTGTTTTACGTAGTATTGGCTGAAATATCGAAAAATGTGAAAAAACTTGAAATATTGGAATACATATTTTGATTTCAAATAGGGGTGGATTGGTTTTTGTATCGGTGTATCGCACCACAGCATTATCGTGCTGTGGTGCGATACACCGGTTCAGCTGCACCGAAGGATTGATACGCGTTGGAGATTATCCGCACTGGTGTGGTGTGCATTATAAGTATAAATAATTTTATTAGGTTAAGTTTATTAGGTTAAGAAAGAAAAAACAAACACAAAATTGAAAAATGAACTAAAAAGTGTACATCTGCCACTTTAAATGGCAGATGAAGAAGGAACCGTTGACATGGAGATTGAATCCACTGTCTACCCCTCCATATCTACGGGAGCTGGAAAGTCGCTTAAACGCGTCCCCCCCTCGGATGTCTCTTTAGAGGGAGAGTTAAGTCACCTAAACAAGTCCCCCTCAAGAAAATTTGCAAACCTTTCCTCTTCACCCCCTCAATCTCCTGCTCCCGCTTCCGATCAACTCCCGAACTTGCCTCCCAGCCCTACTGTTCCTGATCCCGCTCAACAATCCAACAATCGACCTCGTCCTCCCCCTCAGTTGTTTCCTCTCCTCATGACAAGGTCTATCCAGAAGATTCACCTGGATCTGGCCAATGGGTTGTTTTCTTCCGGCCCAAACCAAAAGGAAAATCTCTAAATGTCATTCAAATTTCTAAAGATCTGGCAAGATATTATTCCTCCGTGGTCGAAATTAGAAAGGTTAGACCGAACAAACTACGTGTTGTCGTGGCTAATCGGAAGCACGCTAACGATATTGTTATCGACAATCGTTTTGTAATAGAATATCGCGTATATGTGCCCTGCCATAACGTAGAAATTGCGGGGGTGATTACAGAAACGGGTCTGACGAGCGAAATAATAAAAGAGGGAGATGGCAGATTTAAACAGCTCCCTTTGAAGCAAATTAAAATTTTGGACTACCAGCAACTAGGAAATGTTTCCCAGAATGGGGAAGAAAAAAAATTCACGCCGTCCGACTCGTTTCGAGTAACTTTTGCTGGTTCCGCCCTCCCTGACTACGTTATGGTGGATAAATTAAGGCTACCAGTGCGACTCTTCGTGCCAAAGCCCATGACTTGCAACAAATGCAAGTCAGTTGGTCATACAGCAGACTATTGCGCCAACAAGGAGTGCTGTGCCACTTGCGGAGAGCAACATGAGGGGAAATCCTGCAGTGCGACTGAGCATAAATGTTCATATTGCGGGGGATCCCCACATGAGCTCTCAGCTTGTGAAACTTACAAGAGTCGCTGGGATAAACAGAAGCGCTCTTTGAAGAAACGCTCGAAGCGCACTTTTGCGGAAATTTTGAAGGGCGCTTCTCCACTGGCTCAAGAGCAACAACCAATCAACACACATAATGTTTTCGCTACGTTGCCAGTTGACGAAATAGAAGCGGACACAGCTAGCGGGGGCACAACGGTTATTTCCAAAGGGAATCCCCGGCGCAAAAATGTGACCACTCCCAAAGTTCAAGGACAAGTCCCTCCGGTGATACCCCCTGTTAGCTTGCCAAAAAATCGAGTGCAGCGGATAAGCAAAATCAGGTTCCTCCTGGTTTCCGTGGGAATAGTTCATTTTCGAACGACCCAGCACTCGAGGGGACATCAAAAACCCCAACTGTCCCTATTTTTCCGTCCAGCTCAACTTCCCAATCGGGATTTATAAAGTTGTCTGACCTTTTGGATCAAATCTTCAAGTGTTTTAATGTTTCCGACTCCATCAGAACCATTGTCATCTCAATGCTTCCAGTATTGAAGACAATTTTGCAACAATTGATGCAAACATGGCCCCTCCTTGCAATGATATCTCTCTTGATGTCTAATTTAAATAGAGAGGTCGGAGATATCACTGTTTTACAGTAGAATTGTCGTAGTCTTATCCCTAAATTGGATACATTCAAATTTCTAATTCATAAAGTCAATTGTGATGTTTTTGCACTGTCCGAAACCTGGCTCTCTTCTCAAAAAGATCTCTCTTTCCACGATTTTAATATAATACGCTTGGACCGCGATGACAGATACGGAGGGGTACTATGGGGGATCAATAAGTGTCACTCTTTTTTTAGAATTGACCTTCCACCTATTGGAGGGATCGAAGCTGTTGCTTGTCATGCAAACATCAGAGGCAAAGACCTTTGTATAGTCAGCTTGTATTGGCCTCCGAGATCTGCGGTTAGCCGCAAGCAACTTGTTGACATGTGCTCACTCCTTCCTGAGCCACGATTGATCTTGGGAGACTTCAACTCTCACGGAACTGCCTGGGGGGAACAGTACGACGACAATCGTTCATCGTTGATATATGACCTTTGTAACAACTTCAATATGACCGTTTTGAACACTGGGGAAACAACACGTGTACCTAAACCTCCTGCTAACCCAAGTGCTCTTGACCTCTCGCTTTGCTCGAATTCACTATCGTTAGATTGCAAGTGGAATGTAATCCAGAACCCCAACGGCAGTGACCACTTGCCAATCAAAATTTCCATCACCATTGGTTCGAATTCTTCTGAATCTATAAACATAGCATATGACCTCACAAGACACATTGACTGGAAAAAAGCGGACGCAATTGCTCTAGCCATCAATTCCAAAGATGGTTTACCTCCATTGGAGGAGTATAACTTCCTTTCTCGTTTGATCTATGACAGCGCGGTTCGCGCTCAAACGAAACCCATCCCAGGTTCCACTATTCGTCGAAGGCCTCCCAATCCATGGTGGGATAGCCAATGTTCCAAGCTTTATCAGGATAAATCGAATGCATTTAAAGCTTTTCGGAAAAGTGGAACCATTGAAAATTTTCAAACGTATTTATCCCTTGAAAATCCATTTAAAAACTTGATCAAAGGGAAAAAACGTGCTTATTGGCGAAATTTCGTGGGAGGTCTGTCACGAGAAACGTCAATGAAAAAATTATGGAAAGTGGCTCGAAACATGAGAAATCGCTCTTCAACGAATGAAAGCGAGGAATATTCACATCGATGGATTTTAAATTTTGCACGGAAGGTATGTCCCGATTCCGTTCCTTTACAAAAAATTGTTCGAGATATTTCACAAGATAGGTGCGATCTTGATTCCGAGTTTTCGATGGTAGAATTCTCTCTTGCTCTCCTTTCATGTAACAATTCTGCTCCGGGATCGGATAGAATTAAGTTCAACTTGCTGAAAAACCTCCCTGATGTGGCGAAACATCGCTTGTTGAATTTATTCAATCGGTTTATGGAGCATAATATTGTTCCAGATGATTGGAGACAAGTACGAGTTATAGCTATTCAAAAACCCGGAAAGCCCGCGTCCGACTTCAATTCGTACCGCCCAATAGCAATGCTGTCTTGTATACGGAAATTGTTGGAGAAAATCATCTTGTTTCGCCTTGATCGATGGGTTGAAACGAATGGCCTACTCTCAGATACACAATATGGGTTCCGCAGGGGCAAGGGGACGAATGATTGTCTTGCGTTGCTTTCTTCAGAAATTCAAATGGCTTACGCCGGAAAAAAACAAATGGCTTCAGTATTCTTGGACATAAAGGGGGCCTTTGATTCTGTTTCAATAGAGGTTTCGTCAGACAAATTACACTCTCGGGGTCTGCCGCCTCTATTGAATAATATGTTATATAACTTGCTTTGTGAGAAACATTTGAACAATTTTCTCACGGAGATTCGGCAGTAAGTCGGTTCTCTTACATGGGCCTCCCCCAGGGCTCATGTTTAAGCCCCCTTTTGTACAACTTCTATGTAAGCGACATCGAAAATTGCCTTACACAAAATTGCAGCCTAAGACAACTTGCAGATGATGGAGTGGTGTCTGTCGTAGGATCAAACGAATCCGACCTGCAAGGACCCTTACAAGATACTTTGAACAATTTTTCAACCTGGGCCATTGGGCTAGGGATCGAATTCTCCACGGAGAAAACAGAGATGGTGGTTTTTTCTAGGAAGCATAGACCAACAAAACCAAAGCTTCAACTTTTGGGTAAACCGATCACTCATGCTATGTCATTCAAGTATCTTGGGGTCTGGTTTGACTCCAAATGTACTTGGGGGGCTCATATTAGGTATCTGAGTAAAAAATGTCAACAAAGAATAAACTTTCTCCGTACAATTACCGGCACCTGGTGGGGAGCCCATCCCGAAGATCTTATAATGTTGTATCGAACAACTATTCTCTCAGTGATGGAGTATGGCAGTTTCTGTTTTCAATCAGCTGCCAAAACACACCTCATTAAACTCGAGCGAATTCAGTATCTTTGTCTCCGTATTGCGTTGGGATGTATGCCCTCAACGCATACCATGAGCCTCGAGGTTTTGGCAGGCGTACTCCCACTAAAAGATCGCTTCAATTTAATATCTCTTCGGTTCCTCATCCGGTGTAAGGTTATGAACCCATTGGTGATCGGAAATTTTGAGCAGCTGATCGGGCTAAATTTTCATTCTGGATTCATGACTTCATATCATGAATTCATCTCCATGCAGGTTGATCCTTCTTTGTATATTCCCAACCGTGTTTGTTTTCCTGACTACATCAATTCCTCTGTATTTTTCGATCTGTTCATGAAGGAGAAAATCCATGGAATTCCAGATTATCATCGATCGGGGATCGTTCCTACGATCTTCAATGCAAAGTATGGGCGTATCAATTGTGATAATATGTATTTCACTGATGGGTCCTCTATGAATGAGTCCACAGGATTTGGAGTGTTCAACGAATTTTTTAGCACCTCCCACAGTCTTCAGAATCCTTGCTCAGTGTATATTGCTGAATTGGCAGCAATACACTGGGCGCTGGACAGCGTCGCCTCACGACCTGTTGAACACTATTACATTGTAACGGATAGTCTTAGCTCTGTCGAAGCTATCCGTTCAGTGAGGCCGGAAAAGCACTCGCCGTACTTCCTTGAGAGAATACGAGAAATTTTGAGTGCTTTAACCAGACGCTGTTATGTCATTACCTTTGTCTGGGTCCCATCACATTGCTCAATTCCGGGTAATGAGAGGGCTGACTCATTAGTAAAGGTAGGTGCAATTGAAGGCGAAATTTATCAGTGTCAAATCGCCTTCAATGAATTTTATTCTTTAGTTCGTAAAAATACCATCGTTAACTGGCAACGCAAATGGAACGAAGATGAATTGGGCCGGTGGCTCCACTCAATTATCCCTAAGGTTAGCCTCAAACCATGGTTCAAAAATCTGGACATGAGTCGGGACTTTATTCGCACCTTCTCCCGACTCATGTCCAATCACTGTTCGTTAAACGCGCTACTCTTTCGTTTTGATCTTGCCGACAGCAATATCTGTGCCTGCGGCCAAGGTTACCACGACGTCGAACACGTTGTTTGGTCGTGCGAGGAGTATCTTGTTGCCAGATCGAATTTAGAAAACTCTCTTCGGGCTAGAGGAAGGCAGCCCAATGTGCCGGTGAGAGATGTGTTGGCTGGTTTAGACCTTGATTACATGTCCCAAATATATGTCTTCCTAAAAGTTATCGATCTTCGTGTCTGATTGTCCTTATATCCTTATATTCTCCTTTTCCTTTTCCTTCGCGAGAAATCAAATTCCTTCTTATTAACAATAGAATAAGGTGATATGTAAAAACATATTAGATATAAGATAGGCTTAAGAATTGAGTGTAATGAATGTGAGTGTGAATGTGAGAGTGAACATTGTCAACATATCCTTTTATCCCTTCCTTTTCCTGAAGAAAATATGTCACCCTTCTAAACTCGAGTAGACCGCGAGTAATCGGTTTTCTACACTATTAACATTAGAATTAAGGAAAAATGTTTATATATACTTGTAACAATACAGTCAGGAGTTTGGCTCCTTTAAACTTATGTAACTGAGCCTGTAAAAATAAACGATTTAATTAAAAAAAATAAAAATTTCGAAACAATGAAAATGAGTTATGTTGCGTGAGTTGTATGTGTAAATAACCCACTGAATTCAATTAGCAATGAATTGTTTTTGTATAACTTACTAAAAATTGTTCGAGATTGTTTTTATAATTGAGGGGCTCAGAAAGAAAGGGGTGTAAGTGATTTGATCGATTTCTCTTCATCAATTTTTTCTCTACCTAATTACTCAACTTTAAAAACGTTCCAATTTGAGTTTGCTATAGAATCCGATAGATGAGGTTCTGATCTATCTTCCACATTGTCAAATACAGCTGGGAATGTGTTTGCAACTAAAGGCTGATTTAGACGATGCCAGTCAGCGCTCTAGTTGAAGTATCCAGTGAACAGAGAACAGACACTCTGTTCAAGTTACTTGTACCAGTATCGAACAAGTAATTGGCCTCTAACTTGAACAGAGTGTCTGTTCTCTATTCACTGGATACTTCAACTAGAGCGCTGACTGGCATCGTCTAAATCAGCCTTAAGTTATGACCAAAAGAGAGAGTCGATGTAGAGAAATCGATGAAGACACTTACATTTTCATTTTGAGCCCCTCAATTGAAAAATAAATTTCACTTTACCCACGATACAATATCACTCAACAGCCTTTGTGACGTATCTCGTCATCGTGATTCCCACATACTGTTATCAATTTGACCAAGTAATTCCTAATTGGCTCTACGATTGCACCATCTGAGTAATGGAGAAGCACTCATTTCGTTTAGTTTGAATCGATACGTTAACACGTGTGAATCGTGCACCGGAAAAGATAGATTACTTCGACAAAAAATGACATTCGTTGTGGTTTGGTCAATACTTATAATCGTCTTTTTTGTGCTATCCATGGTATGCGCGTTTTCACCAAAATAAGATAGATCGAAATGGACATCACCAAGTGGTCAACGGAATTGGGACAGAAGTCTCCGTGTTCTTTTTTTAAATATGTTTGTCCGTATGGAGCTAACTATAAATGCGTAATACTCATTATAACTTATTTGTGCACACGGATTACAATTCCATTCAGCAATGAAAAAAAAAAACCAAAAGAAGTGAATATCGCGCGCGCCTCGTCATCATTGTGTGTGGTCATCTCTTATGTTTATCACGGTGACACTCCAACCGTAATCGTTATCGCGCTGAGAATGTCGATAGCTTAAACCACTCTAACTCTAAGTGATTCCGCAAGGACTATCGAGTCTAAGCTTGCTTCTCGAAACGGGCTGTCCGTGATCGGTTCTATTCGCGTACACAACTTTCCCGCTTTGTGAAAATATGGTCGAGCTGTTCGTAATTCCATTGATTTCGTTGATAATAGTACTGAGTGCAATTTCGGCGGTACGTGTGAATAGAATCACAGAGCTTTGATTTAGTTCGTTCCGTCCTCCGTCAATTATGGGGAGCTGGAAGAAATATTTTCAGCATTAGCGCTCTTGTGCTTCGATTTTTGTAGATGTAATAGGTAGATGCGAAAGTAATGACCGAAAATACATTCCTTCCACTATCAGTACGTTATCAATGTTGTTCGATATACTAGGGAATACGTCATCATTTTATCATAATTCGGCAGCAAATGTGGTAGGCCAAATTCGCGTGAAATCGATAAAAAGGTCCGAATACACTTCCTCAAAATCACAAGAACTGTTAGAACTGTTGAGAGAAACGACAAAAGTTTGCTGCAGATGGAATCGTTACCTTTAACCTTCCTATACTCGCGCATAGGTCTGACAGACTGAGAATGAATGAGGAGGCTGAATTCAATCACTATTAAAACTGAATGAAGTTGAAGAAAAAATATTTTCTGGAGTTTTTCCCATTCAATTATATATTTTTCTTTGAATAAATACCAATAACGCCTAAAAATACACAATAGCAATATTACAGAGACACGCACAGTCTGTGAGTACACGATTTACGATTTTTCGTGCAAGTACAGGAGTGTTAAGCATTTGTACGGAATCTAATAACAAAAATACAGAAACAATAGAGTCTGGGTGAGCTTGGGCAGATGTCTTCAAGTAGCAGCTCTAAAAATTATATAGAATGAGTATCATGTATATTGTAGTAAGATGCGGATAGTGATCATTCCAAAAAAAAACGCTCGATAGAAACTATCTTTATTCATCTTCCATTCGCAGTATTCTTTTGTACGACGGGTACAAAGAAAGCAAAATATGCTGTCTCGAGGTGAGTACTAACTTCCTAATATGAAACAAGCGAATATTATGATTAATTGAAGTTGAAAGTGAAATGTATGAGCAGCGATTTATTTTGAAAGTTTTTCTCTGAATTATGTGTTCCAACAAGGTAGAAGATGTAATAGGTAGATAACCGTTTCGGGTCACCCCTTCATTAATTCCCTGTTAGGCGTCGTGCACAAATTACGTAACGCGAGTAGGGGGAGGGGGGTGGCGGGTCGAGGTTTCGTTACTTAATGTGACATAGGGGGGAGGGGGGGTAGCCGTGATCGTTACGTAACAAAATTCCATTTTTATTCCTGAATAAATTCACGCGCCCCTAGCTTCGATTCTGAGACAAAAAGTGGTTTGTTTCCTGAGCCAAGATGATAAAGCACGTGTTGTAATGGGCAGTAAGCAGGCACCGCTTAATGCATCTCGAATATTGCGTTAATCTACCGAATCATGATTCTGTCACGGCTGGAAAACATAAGCTAATTCCGTCTGTTATCGCAGGATGCAAAATAAAGCTGGGGCACCTCGATCTTGCTGAAGTTGTTCTATGCAGTGTTCCAATATACGTTGCAGTTTGTTCAGGAAGGCACTGTTCTTCGAACGCATTTCCTCATGGGATCGATTATCAAAGTATGTGCGAGCTGCCTGAAATGGAGATTATTCGGTACCGAAGAATAATCAAGCCAGTAATCATAATGAATGTGGATGGAGCACCAAACGAGAACCCTCGTTTTAAAAAGGTCATAGATATTTTCGATCTATTATTTTAATCAATTGAATTTTGAGTGCATTCAATTGAGTTGGATTGTCTATTTTCCGGCAGGTTAAATACTTCCTCTTGATCATGAGGGATCTCACATGGATAAAAACTCGAAACAAGGGACCCGGAATTGGAAATAAAACATTTTTAGTATACAGGGGAATTGTTAGCTGATTTGTGGAATAACCTAGCGATCGAAGGATATCCCGTCAAAGCAGAATATAGGGGAAAGATGGTAAAGACGGATACCTTTAGCAAATGTCGATTTTTTCGTGAACTTCACAAAAAATATATAGCTATCTCACCACAAAGTCTAGGTCTTTTTTTATAATAAAATTTGTCTTTGAGGCAGAAATTTTGCAAAATGAATGTGTCCGACTTTTTAAAAAAATAAGATTGAGTCGGGAGAGACGGACACTTGGCGGGAAAGACGGACACCTGGGGTGGGAAATATGACCACTATCTGAAAATTCAAGTTTATGTTCTTGATAAGTTTTGGTGGTCTTCAAATAGGCCTTAAAAATGATCGAACAAACAGGCTAGACTAAAATCACCTAAATGGCTTGCAATTTGCAAATTTTTTCATGTCCAAAATAGCTTCCGGCATTCGGAATGACAAATTCGGATTAGGTTTCAAAAACCGCTCTGCTCTGATGATATCTGGTTGCACTTGCAAACGTAGTTAGTGGGCATCTGTTAAACAAAGAAGGAGGAGATAATCAATTTGTTTCAACAACGAAATGTTCGTCTTTAGTCGGTGGAGTGTCCGTCTTACCCGATTAGTATTTTGTTTTCATCAATATTTCTGGAGTAAAAATGATAAAACTTCACCGCTGATTTGATAAATTGGAAGAGAAGTGATGGTAAAACACTCATGTAGCGAAAAATACCTCAAAAAAATTACTCGATAACAATGAGAACCTTATCTTCTGCAGAGGAGAATTTACATCGAGCTGCTTTCTGTAGATTATTTTTTGTTTTTATCAATAAATTTAACAAAAAGCCAGCTAAGCGTACACAGTTAGGGTCAAGGGTATTGATACACTGTATGGCAAGTTTTTATATCGATGAAATTTAAAATAAAAATGTAATTTGTTAATAATACAGGGGTGTCCGTCTTTCCCGACTTTCCCCTATTAAGTCCACAAACTCCCAAATCGACGAAGCGGAATTAGTACAATATCAAATCGAGATGTTTGCTCGTCACGTAAAGACATCCTTAGACCTTTTGCAGGTAGTGAAATGTAACGACAGGAACTACCGCATTGAACGAACGAGTAGTTATTTTTGTGTAAATCAACATCAATTTCTACCAGTTCATGGTCTTCTCAGCTGAACGCAGGATGATTTGAATGCACCAATCCCAACAGATGTGAGCATTAATTTTCCATCTTTGTTTGATCGAAATTCTATGAACTTGTAGAAAGTTCTTCCGAAGTCACTACTCGCATATAAAGAATTTCCGTCTAAACATCTGATTCCGACCTGGGCAGATATCTGATTTTGACGTAGGACTACGTCTAACCGGAAGATATAGGGGGTGAAATGAAAATCTAGGCACTGAACAAGTAGGAAAAAATGCAAGATTTGGAACGCTTATAACTCGAGCATTCCTCAAAAGATCGCAAAGGTTTTTGCATCAATTGATAGGAAATATATCTACGTCTCTATCATAACGAATAACATTTCATTTTTCTTGAGATAAATAATTGAATAATTGTGAAATATCAAGCATTGTCCAAATGCACTATGTGCCCATTTTTGATTGGTCCATTTTGTGCTCCTCAAATCGTACCGACCAAAACGGGCAACCAGAGTAGCAGCGAAATACAATGAAGCACGATTGTAAAGAAAAAAGAAAAAATATGAACGAAACATTGGTCGCAGTCTCATACATGCGTAATTCTCTAGCCAGCCAGTCAGCTTAAAAATCCCCGCTCCGCTGCCGTAACGACCATTCTTTGTGTGGACACCGACTGGACAACATCGTTGCTGGACGAGCTGGACGGCGAGGGATCAGTGCCTTTCTCAAGGCAAGAGGGTGGAGGTGGTAGCGTTGAAGTAAAGTAGAGTAGATTTTTCAAAGGGTCTTTCTCAAGGCTAGAGACGAATGAACTGCAAAAGTTTAAAGTCTCTATAATACAATACCTTCCTTCCGTAACGATCATTCGCATTCAAACCGTACACCACATCGTTTCGCACCACACCACATCAAAAAACCAACACAAGCAGCCATGTCTGGACATGGAAAAGGAGGAAGAGTGAAGGGAAAGACAAAATCCCGCTCGAACCGTGCTGGTCTGGAGTTCCCCGCAAGGGTAGCTAGGCCGAGCGCGTTAGTACCAGTGCACCAGTCCACCTAGCCGGCGTTATAGAGTTTCGGCCGCCGGAGTGCTCGAGTTGGCTTGCAAAGCTGTTCACGACAATGAGACCATACCACATTCGGTTCGGTGGCAACAACTAGTTTCAGCGAGTGGCAAACGCAATCGCAAAACGGCAGCAGGTAGAAGGAGGAAAAAGTTTGTGTATACAGACTGCTTTGGTGGCAAAACCAGCCACCGTAAAACAAGGCGCTTTTCAGGGCCATTAAACCATTCAAAGAAGAGTTATTAAAAGATATTCACAATACCAATGCATTCTAAAGTGACATAATATGACATATAATATGAACTGAATTATTTTGTTTATGCTTGTTTTTGAACTTATTGGTTGCTGGGGTCTTTTAAATTGATCATTCAGTTTTCACAAACCCATACATGGTTTCCGAATTAAAAGTGGCTTCAAATTGTATGCAGGATGGCATTAACGAATTTTCTCGGTAGCAAGAACTGCTTTCTTTGGTTGATAACTGATGTTGAAAATTGACTGACGTTACATCCGCATTGTATAGAAAAATAACTAAGGAGCAACATGATGAGCTATGTATTTCCTGCTGCTCTGTTCTTATTTTAAAGGACTTTAATCCGAAGGTCATAAGTCCCTGTATTTACTGTTGGTTTTTCAGAACGCTTATAGCTCGTTTATTTCTCGACAGATCGTAGAGTTCGTCTCCAAAACCTCAGTTCTTTTTCATTTTTATTTACTTTGTTTGCGGAGATACAAATCTTACAATTCATTCGTCTCCGAAACCACAGTTTAGGGTACGGTAATGTGCTCAATAGTGAAATATATGATAGTGAATGAGCTGATGACCACCTATCCATTCCCTATCACAGCCATCATTTTGATTGTACGATATGTGCTTACGCCAAAAGATGCCCGTCGTTGAACATTTAATAAGTACAAAGTCTTCAGAAAAAAAATCAAGAAATCAACTATAAGACAGTGAGAAAAAAATGAGAAAGTTTGTGAAAAAATGCAAAAAACACAACACCAAAGGTTCTTTTCAGAACTCCTAACATGTTCATAAAGAGTAAACAGTAAACTAATCCATGTTTCAGGTAAATAGGTAGGTATCCACGTAGGAGAAGAAAATAAAACCATATATTTAAAATATATATTTAGAAAAAACTGTCCCCTTTGTATAGTCCTACGTCACTCCGGTTATGTCCCCGACATAACCCACCCGTCTTTTTTTACGTTAATATTCTCATTTCTTTAAAAAAAGCTAAACAAATTTCAAACGACTTTGACTTTGTGTACAGATTAGCGTTACGTAACATAAGGGGGAGGGGGGGTTCGTCTTGCGTTACTTTTTGTTTATTTGTTTATTTATTTGTTATCAACAGGCCTGAACAAGAGTGCCCTAATGACATACTTAAATCTAACTTAAATTCTACCTAATATCTAAGGGCATTAGAAAAAATCCTTTTCAGATGTGAACGGGTCAAATTAAAATCGTACGAAGTGTACAAGCGGTTGAAAACTCGGCACATACTTGAAACGGGTTCATTATACCCGTAATTAGTGCGTGAAGAGGGGACACAAATGAATGTATGAGAGCGCAAAGTTCGTGTCCTTATATTAAAATTAATTAATTGGAGAAGAGTAGAACAGTCGATGTTTGAGAGGATCAGGTCTGATACGAATATCGCTTTAGCGACGTCTCTACATAGACTTAGTGAGTCTAGTCCAATTAAATTAGAGCGATCTTCATAATTTGGAAGATTTGAAGGGTTGTTCCAAGGCCAATTTCGCAGCGGACCAACGAACGATATAGAGACTTTAAACAATGTATGTCCCTGAAATCTTTCGTAACGCGAAAGATGAATCCTAGGACTCTGGATGCTTTACTGGTGATATAAGCTACGTGTTCTTTAAATGTTAACTTAGAATCGAGAATGACGCCAAGATCTTTGATGGCCATAACCCGGTTCACAATGACATTCCAAAAACTTCATTTTTAGCGTTACGTAATTTGTGCACGACGCCTTACAGCTATGAACCTTTTATAGAGGGACTAATGATGTAGCTTCGCAGAAAGTTTATGTTGAATTTTATGTCTTAGATCAATTCAGATCTCACAATGGTTCGAACGCATTGTGGCTAGTCGAACCAAATATAAAACAGGAAGAAGTACTCGTGCTACTGTTTATCCGCTTCATCTTTACAGAAGAGAGAAGTTCAGATTCACACAAGCAAGTTTTTATTGGGTCTGGTAATCTTCAAATCCAAGAAACATCCCAGGCATCCCAACAATCGAAATCATTACCGTGCTACACAGTGTTAAAAGTTGCCAATGCGATCTGGTTTTGTTTCTAAATAGTTGTGCTAGATGGAAGTCGAGCTATGAAAATCGCGAAGTCGTTGGAACAGAATCATACTGCTATGCAAGATGTTTTCAAATGTTCCCGGGAACAGAGCACTATAGTTCCGTTGGATAGTTCTTAGATGTTTGGATATCCATCCGGATAGCTTATTTTGCGATCTTCGATTAAAATACTGCAGCAGGATCGCACGAAGCACTTTATTTTAAAATTTCAGCTTACGATTTTTATGCTCATGATTTTCTATGCTGGCTACAAAAAGGCGGCCATTTTAGCAACCCCTTGATTTCAACAGAGAAACGCATATATCAATTTGGTTCCACCGGTCATTCCAGCACCACTCTCTCCTATACATTACACAGCTGTTACAGACACTGACAAGCATAATCTCGACACAAAGCAAGACACCAGGTATTACTAGGTGTCAGTCAGTCTTCCGTGTTTCACATAAAACACAAACAAAATAAGCGTCAATCGACATCAGAGTTCTTCACAATTGATATCATTATTTAGTGCACGCATCAATTTATAACTTTATAACAAAATACCAAAAAATAGGTGTAAACTTTCCTGAAAACATGCATCTGAAACTAATTTCTCGAATTTTGCCAGCATTTGTGTGACGTCGCACCGCTGTGCACTCGGTTCTCTAGACTTCAATTGGCAAGGAGAAAAAAATTTTCATATATACTCATAGCCTGAGTTCATGTAATTTTCGCAATACGCGCTAAATTTTCAGTTAGTTTCTGTGAAAAAATATTCTACAAAGAAATGTTTGAGGAGGAATTATTTTTTTTCGTGGATGAAAAGAAACGAAGAGTAATGAATACTGTGACAACGGGTGGTATGTTTTGTACATGATGTGTTTGAATTCTAAACACCACGTTTGTTTGTGGTGTGAGAAACGCTTGTTTATGATGTTTGTGTTTGCGCATCATTGGGCGTGTTTGGGATCAACATTGAACACTAGCGAAAATCATGTTCGTGTGAAACAAAAACATGGAATTCGAACAATGTGTGAACATGTGTAAGTGTTTTTAGGAAGACTGGTGTCAGCACTACAAAGTATCGCGACGCACATAAATATTGAACGAAAGTCTGGCTTTGCCAGTTATTGATGCGGGCTGAATCGTAAGCGCGAACGAGAACAAAAGTCTGAGGTAGAAGTGCGAGTGCGAAAATTCTTACACTTGGACAAAGCAACATTGAGGTACATGACGACTTTTACGTCGCAGTATAGATTGGTGCTGCTGATCGTAAAAGCATTTACAATGCAATGATCGATCAATTTTATAAGGACGAAATTCCTTACAAAGATTGTCTGAAAGGATTCGCGTCGGACGGGGCGGTGTTTGTTTTGCCCCAGATCAACAGATGGAATCGTTTGTTCCGGACTGAAAAACCTGAATTCACGATGCTTCAAGAAGAGCTGACAGATTTTTTTTATCATTCTCACTAATATCTGCGAGAAATCTTACGTTGTTTCAATGTCCAATCTGGGTGTCGACTCAAAATCCTGATTTTTCAGTAATTTTTCAGAAAAATTTCAGATGTAGACTAGTAATTAAATTCTCTAAAAGTACTTTAGCTGTAGCTCCTAAAAAATTTAGTTATCTTAAACAATGAAATTTATGAACGTTTGTCGATATTTTACAATAAATGAATTGTTTGTGATTTTTAATGGAGTTTTACCGCGACTGATAAGGGTCCTAAAAGATTTAAAAAAAATGGATTTACTAATACAGTTCAAAGTTATCTTGAAGGAGTCTCAAATACTAGTACAGAATGAGTCAATTCCATTTTGATTTGGATCAATTTCATGAAACTGTTACGATTTTAACAAAATGTTTTATCTCGTATTCTTTTGGCTTCCTCCTGCACGATTTCCAAAATTTTCCCCGTTTTATCTCCAGAGATTCCACTTCTGTTGCCCGTAGCCGTTTTATTAACTTTGATTCATATGACGATAAGGAGAGCTCAACATCTTTATTGATATTGAACAACATATTTTCATAAAAACATTCGCTAATGGAAAATCCCTCTCAACGTTGGGGTTTCTAATGAGACACAGAAGATTGTTTTGAGTAAAACTTCTGTAAACCTGTCCTTTTCAAAAATGGTTCAGTCGATCATTTTTCGGATCATAGTGAGCAAACATGTTTATGTTGCTAGCAATATTGTTTCAATGATAAATCTGTTGGAGCTTCACTGATACGACCAAAGTCCGTCAAATATCAAAAAGTCAATAGTCAAAAGCTTCTCGAATCGTTTTCCCTCATTTTTTTTTTTATCGGAATCAATGATGGAAAGATCGAGGATACATAAACGCAGTGCTTCGCATCTCAGATGAAATTTCAAGATTTGTCAGTCGTAAAATTTTGGCGAGTTTTTTTTAATCCTTTGATGAACCGTGTAAAACATGCAATTCAAAGCTACCCAAATTCAAGAGCTTTTTTTCTCTTCATTTTGAAAAACCAGTTACAGCTCGCGTAATATGACCAATTGACGTTTATACCGTCCATCGACACAAAAGAAGATACTATAAAGTGATGATGAGACTGGAGTGCGTCGTTTGTGGAGCGTAAAAACAAGCTTCGTAATTGGAGTTTATCCCTCATCTTCATCGATGGAACTATCGATATCGTGAATTTGACCATCCACCGCTACGCTGTACGTGTTATACGAAGTGATCTTGTCGTTGATCGGTAGATTTTGAGATCGAAAGTTTTAGTCTGGACCATCCATTATATCGTCGGTTTATTGTAACACGTCTCAACGCTATAAAACGATTGTTTTCGCTCTCAACACCTATACACGGATAACTTGCACTCTGTCGTTTCTTATCGTAATGTCAAGTTTAGCGAGAACCCCCCCTAGGTCTGGGCTTATCAAAACAACTCAAACAACCGTATCCAAACGATCACGAGTGGATGATGAAGTGAGTGGAAGTGCTCTGTCGTTGGATTCTGCTGTGCAACTTCTTATGAATCAGTTCACCGAAATCAAAGGCATGTTTGATGTGCTGCGTAATGACTTGCATAACAAAATTGATTCCGTGAAGTGCGAGATGAACGGTAGGCTGGATGCTGTATCACAGGAAATACAGGCGATTCCGAAACTCCACTGGTCGCCATTAGGCGTATGAAATCTGGAACACTAAAGGATGGCGATGAAAGTTTGGTCGTGGTGCAGTTTGGCTTGAAGAATGTCCGAGATCGGTTCTACAGTGCCTACCTACGTGATCGGAATCTAATATTGAACCACATCGGAATAAATTCAACGCGCAGAGTTTATGTTAACGAAAATTTGACGTCTTCAGCGCGCAAAGTTAAAGCAGCAGCGCTGCGTAAGAAGAAAGAGGGCAAGTTGTCATCGGTATTTACCAAACTAGGAACTGTCTACGTGAAAACAACAACTGGAGGGCCGTTCGTTGCAGTCCACACGGAACATCTACTGAATGATCTCACATAGTTCCGTAAATATTAATATTTGTAAAACTCCATTTTTTGAAGATTGTTTGTCCTATGTTTAATTGTGATTGTAATTTTTATAAAAATAGTACACGCCGTGATTGAAATTATAATATAATGATAAGGATCAATAGTTGTCATCTCTCTCTGTCGAAACAGCTCTCCAAAAATTGCTTTCCTTTTTTTATTTGATGGCTTCCTTGGTCAGTAACACCTCGATGAACATCCCAGGTGCAGTTTTGAACGCAGCGCTGATTTCAGGGAAGTTGAATGTTTGTCACGGAAATGCTCAAAGTCTCTGTGCAAGGAGGTTCAGCAAGTTGGATGAAGTAAAGGTGGTCTTGAAAGATTCTAAAGTTAGTCTGGCGTGTTTGACTGAATCGTGGTTGACATCTAAAACTAGTAGTCGAGCTATTGCTATTCCTGGGTACACCGCGTTTCGCAATGATCGAGATCGAGAGATCGAGGAGGAGGAATAGTCACATATATCAAGGAAGGTTTGCATTGCTCAAAGGTGTTTAGTACCGAACTGTCATCAGCGTCCGATGCCTGGCTGTTGAACTTCGATTAGGTAGTGAACGAGTCTTGTTCATGTGTGTTTACAATCCTCCAGAAAATGATTGCTCAAACTTTTTGTACGAGAAGCTTACAAATTTCGCTGTTCGATACGAAAGCATATTTCTCATAGGAGACTTCAACACCGACTTATCTCGACCGAGCAGAAAACGATCCCAGTTTCAAACTATGCTTGATGGCTTGTCACTCACGTCTATTGGAGTGGAACCTACATTTTTCTATCGGGATGGTTGCTCTCAGCTGGACTTACTTGTTACTAGCGACCGTGAAAAAGTGTTATGCTTCAACCAAGTCAGTTTCCCTGGACTTTCTCAGCATGATTTGATTTTTGGCACATTGGATTTCGACGTTACATCTGAGGAGATACTTCACACATATCGGGACTACGTTAACTTCAACGCACAAGCTGTTGCTAGTGCAATCAACTCTATTCCTTGGCATCAGTTTTACACTTTTGGTCATCCCAATGAGCTTGCGGAGTTTTTCAATAATCATATGACAAATATCCACAACGAATATTTCCCACTTCGTACGGTGGAGAGGAGAAGAGCATCGAACGCATGGTTTAATTTCGACGTACGCAGGTCTATAATAGAAAGGGACATGGCCTATCGAGACTGGCGTAGAGCTCCTTCAGAACGCAAGAATCAGACATGGTAACAGTACAAGAGGCTAAGAAATCGAACTAACACGTTGATATCGAGTGCTAAAGAGGAGTATATGAGTCGTTTTCTGGACAGTCGTATTCCTCCCAAAGTCTTATGGAAACGTATCAAAAATTTAGGCGTTGGTAAAGAGAAGACGTCTGCTGGTTGTGGTTTTGATCCTGATGAAGTGAATCGAATGTTTGTGTCAAACTTTGCTCAAATGGATAATGTCTGGAGAACTGGACACACGCAGTTGTATTCATCGATCTGTTTCTCATTCCGACCTTTAGAGTATTGGGAAGTTGTAAATGCCATTTACGATGTAAAATCTAATGCAGTTGGGTTGGATGGTTTGACGATCAAATTTATTCAAACAGTTTTACCATTAGTTGCTGATGAAATCACATATATGTTCAATTTCTTGATAAGAAACAGTGTTTTTCCTCGATGCTGGAAACATGCAAAAATACTGCCAATTCGAAAACAGCCACATCTGAATGCGCTTACCAACCTGAGGCCGATTAGTGTCTCTGCTCATTATCAAAAGTTTTCGAAAAACTCATCGAGAAGCAAATGTCAAACTACATAACAGAAAACAACTTGCTATCGGAGTATCAAGCTGGTTTCCGGAAGGGCCATAGTATTAAAACAGCAGTCATACGTGTATATGACGACCTGGCGGTAGCATTTGATAGAAAAGGTGGATCTATTTTGCTGCTTCTTGATTTCTCAAAAGCGTTTGATACAATTCCACACCACAGATTGTGCAGTAAGCTGGAAACGCAGTTCAACTTCTCTTCTGGCGCAGCAAGACTTATTTGCTCGTACCTTGCTGAGAGGAAGCAAACTGTTTTCTGCGGTGACCGACGCTCCAGTAGTGCTGATGTAACTTCAGGTGTACCTCAAGGTTCCGTGCTAGGACCACTGTTATTTTGTTGCTACATCAACGACCTCCCGAACGTTCTCCAACACTGTTCCATACAACTATACGCAGATGATGTTCAGCTTTACATTAGCCGCTTAGGCCCGAGTACCCGTGAGATGATTAGAATGATAAATGAAGACCTTGGAAGAATATCGCAGTGGACCCAGCGTAATGGATTATATGTCAACCATGCTAAATGTAAGGTTCTGTTGATCAGGACAAGATCACGAAGCATATCACAGCTCAGTTTGTTGCCGAATATAATTATGGATGGACAAGTGATTCAGTGGACCGATAAAGCAAGCAACCTCGGCTTCGTATTCCAGAATGATCTTCAATGGGATGGACTCATACGCCAGCAATGCGGTAAAATTTATAGTAGTTTGCGAACGTTGTACAGCAGTGCATCATGTGCTCCCATCACAACGCGCCTGAAACTTTTTAAGAGCCTGATTCTTCCGCATTTTTTGTTTGGTGATGTGTTTCATGTAAATCCGAGTGTAGGATCATTGGATAGGCTGCGCGTTGCACTAAACTGTTGTGTACGATTCGTTTATGGTTTAAACCGTTACTCTAGAGTGAGTCATTTGCAACAAAACCTTGTGGGTTGCCCGTTTGAACGATTGTATGCATATCGCTCTTGCATGTTCATCAGGAAGATTTTGACAAACTGTACGCCAATTACTCTGCATCAGAGACTGATTCCGTTCCGAGGTCGTCGTGTGCAAAACATGGTTATCCCTGCAAACAATACATCTGTTTATGCTAACTCTTTGTTCATCAGAGGGGTTGTAAACTGGAATATGTTACCATCCGAGTTAAAGCGTTCAACATCGGAAGCAATTTTTAGGAGAGACTGTTTACGCTACTGGAATAGTTTATGAATGAATAGTTTAGTTAGATTAAATTTTATTGTATAAGTCTTGTTCATGTTTCATCACAGTATTGCCATCGGAAGTAGTGATTTAAAAAGGTATTCTTTATACTACTGGACAATAAATAAATAAATAAATAAAAAAAAAAAAAAAATTTTGTTCATCCTGACGGTATCCTGACAATTAGTGAAATGTTCAAATATATAATTCCCATGCATTCTTCAAAAGCTGCAAGTCCTGATGCTTGAAAATGTCCCAATAACATTGACGTCATGTAAAGATTTACCAAACCCTTCTCATTTTCATCCCAAAATCTGACATTCAGATCCATCTCTTATGGCGGGTTTACATTAGGGAGATCTATAGCTATAGATGGATTTATTCACGTGAAAATAGGTGTAAACGGGTGAGAATAAATATGATAAACTTATTCGAGGTATATATAACTTGAATAAATTCAGCATATGTAAACGCTTGTGAATTTCTCACTGGTGAGAAATCACTAAAGTTGGATGCAGTTCTACTTCAGGTGAATAAATTCATCTAAGATATGAATATATTCATTATAGAAGTTCACGCTAGTGTAAACGGATGATGCGATTTCTATAAATCTCATCATATTTCTTCACATGAATATATCACTAGTCTAAACCCACCCTTAGTCTTGTTCAATGACTCGCCGAAACCAAAGGCAATGTATAGATTACATAGTTTCATCAAACCAAAAATCGTCATAAATCTCATTTAATCACGCCCTAGTTCGACCTTCTCAGCTTCCTGGTTATCATGAAACATTCTTCTCAATACAATAATGTATCTTTCAGCAGTGTGGAGTGATTTGTGCTACATAACTGTTTCCAGGCACCACAGGAGCTCAGCTTTCATAGTATGATTTTCAAGCATTAATTTATCGATAGTATTCGAAGAAGAAAAGGAAGTAAATTGGTTGAAGCTGAACGGCGGTCGTGTCCTAGATACAAACCCTTACAATTTTTGCTTTTTATAGGTCTTTAGACCATGTCTCTGTTCAAACCACTAAATCATCCCAACACTGGTTTTGAACTTCTTGAACAAATCACGCTTTTTTTTTTATCTGTATTATAGTGATTTTCAACTCTTTTGGCTGGTTCGTCACTTTTTACTTCCATTTTTTGGAAGAATGTCGGGAGTGAGAATTGAACTCGTGACCTTTAGCGTGAGAGGCATGGATGTTACCACTACGCCAGATCGCCTCCACAAAGATGCAGACCTGTTCAACTTTTCGTTCCAATTCGGGATTAGTTGGTCCAGGTTTTCGTCCACTTCAGCTGAGATCCTCAAAAGAACACTCATTACTGAACTTTGCAACGATTCGTTTAACACTTTCTGGACAAAATTTGATTATTTTTTTTGCTATTTTGCGGTATATAACGCCCTTTTCAGTGCCCCAATTGGGCAGAGTTTTCTTTTTAGTTTCCAAATAAATCCGCGACATTTCGGAAACAACTTTGGGGCTGTCCACATACCACGTGGATAGAAAAATCACGATTCTAGACACCCCATCCTCCTCCGTGGACAAGCGTGGACATTCTTTATACTCCTCCCCCTGTTTTCCTCGTGGACATTTCTCCATTTTTTGAATACAAATCGGGAAAGTAATAGAATTGCGTGTAAATTCCATTTCTAGTTTGTTTCTATTTTCTATGCTATGTTTTTACATTGATAAAAAAGTTTATTAATAGTATATCAATAGTAGCGGTTTGTACTCATTTTTTTATTTGTTCCCCAACATTGCCCGTGAAGTTATTTGTATAACTTCTTAATTTCGTTCAAATTCTATTTACGTTGTTATTACGTTATATAACGTAATATTTACGTTATATCAAAGCATCACTTGTGAATCTTTTCTCGGACATCTTATCATAACTAAAGTAAACTGACTGAGCTGCTTAAGTTTTGGAGAGAATCAAATAATGAAATCAAGGGCTTCATTAGTGAAATTAGTCGTAATCATCGAAAAAAAGCTGAAGCGAAATAAGACATCGGTGGTATAAAAAAAATCGATATGGATATCATTACGCTGTTCAGGATATTAAAACATTGTGGGGTGTTATGTAGTTTTGTTTTGATCAACACTTAAATTGTTCAAACTAATAGATGTTAGTCAGTGCCTAATATCTGATGCAATCCTTCACGCAACTTTGAAATTCCATCATCGCAGAACTTATTTGTTTTTTGACGTAGGACTACGTCTAACCGGAAGATATAGGGGGTGAAATGGAAATCTAGGCACTAAACAAGTAGGAAAAAATGCAAGATTTGGAACGCTTATAACTCGAGCATTTCTCAATAGATCGCAAAGGTTTTTGCATCAATTGATAGGAAATATATCTACGCATCTATCATAACGAATAACATTTCATTTTTCTTGAGATAAATAATTGAATAATTGTGAAATATCAAGCATTGTCAAAATGCACTATGTGCCCATTTTTGATTGGTCCATTTTGTGCTCCTCAAATCGTACCGACCAAAACGGGCAACCAGAGCAGCAGCGAAATAGAATGAAGCACGATTGGAAAGGAAAAAGAAAACAATGAACGAAACATTGGTCGCAGTCTCACACATGCGTAATTCTCAAGCCAGCCAGTCAGCTTAAAAATCCCCGCTCCGCTGCCGTAACGATCATTCTCATTCAAACCGTACACCACATCGGTTCGCATCACAACACATCAACAAGCCAACCCAAGCAGCCATGGCTGGACATGGTAAAGGAGGAAAAGTGAAGGGAAAGGCAAAATCCCGCTCGAACCGTGTTGATCTGGAGTTCCCCGCAAGGGTAGCTAGGCCGAGCGCGTTAGTACCAGTGCACCAGTCCACCTAGCCGCCGTTATAGAGCTTCGGCTGCCGAAGTGATCGAGTTGGCTGGCAAAACTGCTCGCGCTTTGGTTCGGTGGACATCAACACAACAACAGGCAGACGCAAACGCAATCGCAAAACGGCAGCAGGTAGCAGAAGAAAAAAGTTTGTTCTTTATACAAACTGCTTCAATGGCAAATCCAGAACAAGGCGGCATCGAGGGCGTTCGAAATGGTTTTTTTCAAAACCACGAGTATTAAGTTTTCTAAATTGGAACCATTCCATAAAACAAGGCGCTTTTCAGGGCCATTAAACCATCCAAAAAAGAGAAGATGGAAATACAGTTCAATACTTTCTAAAACAATATCCAAAATAATAATAAAACACAAATTGATTTTTTCATAATTTGTTTGCCAGGATATGATGAGTATGTGAATTTGGCAGCTGTTCTGAGCTTATTGATTTTCACCAATTCTTAAATTGCTTCTAGATTGAAAGTACAGTAATTTACACTTATCTCGACATTTAGTTAATTGGACGGACCTGTAATTTTTAGTTGGACATTTTTGTAAACATAGAGTTCGGGGTCCAAATTATGACCCCACATTGAAAGTCGACACTGTACCACTGTCATCGCAAATGTTCAATTACAGGTTAAAATTACCTCCAATCCGATACTGAGTGGTGGTAATGCGACGTGCCATTGAATGTAATTTACTGTAAAATATGTCACAAGCTGGATGGGAAGAATTTTTCCAACTGTGAAAGCTGTGGCGAGTGGCAAATGCAATCGCTAAACAGAAAGTTTTAGCCGAACAAGATGGGGATATCGAGTGATAACAAAACAATAAACTCTTTAGATTGAAGATAATTTTGTGATCCTGAAAAGGACCCTTTTTAGCCTGCATGTGAATCCAACGAGCGAACAAATCGTAATGAATGTATTTTTTGCCATCGCTCCCTTTTAACGCTCATTCGTTCGTCTCGTTGGACTCGCCCCTCTGGCTGAGTCTGCCGATTTGTCTCTATCCTGTGAGTGTGTACCGCTAGAGTATAAAACACGCGGACCCCAAAAAAATATCTTATTTTCTTTCAAACCGTAAACCCGTGTGGTTGTACGGCATCGGCATCGTGGACGTAACAAAGGAGGATGAGTTAAGGGAAAGGCAAAGTCTCACTCGAACCGTGCAGGTCTCCAGTTTCCTGTTGGTCGCATTCACTGATTGCTCCGCAAGGGTAACTAAGTCGAACGGATTGGTGCCGGAGCACCAGTATACCTAACAGCGATTATAGAGTTTCGGCCGTCGGAGTGCTCGAGTTGGCTTGCAAAGCTGCTCACGACAATCAGAAAACCCGCATCAAGAACAGAGCAGCTTCGGTTCGGCGCTCATCAAGGCAACAATTAGTTTCAGTGAGTGGCAAAGTGTTTCTCCGGCACGTCGCATCAAATGTAATTTACTGAACAACATGTCACAAGCTGGATGGGAAGAAATTTTCCAACTGTGAAAGCTGTGGCGAGTGACAAACGCAATAGCTAAACAGGAAGGTTTAACCGAACAAGATGGGAATATCGAGTGATAACAGAAACACAGCACCAAAGGTTCTTTTCAGAACCATCAACATATTCATAAAGAGTAAACAATGAACTAATCCATTTTTCAGGTAGATAGGTAGGTATTCACGTAGGAGAAGAAAATAAAACAATATATTTAAAATATATATTTAACAAAAGCTGTCCCCTTTGTATAGTCCTACGTCACTCCGGTTATGTCCCTGACATTACCCACCCGTCTTTTTTGTCAAGACTGCGCAACGTGCTTTTCATGATATCTAATGAGTCGAAATTCTTGTCATTTAATTATTTTTCCCACCGGCCTGAACAAATGATAATCAAAAGATGCAATATCTGGGAAATACGGTGGGTGAACAAGCCCATCGCAGCCAAACTCCAAAAATTCTTCCGGGCTGTCAAAGAGACATGAGATTTGGCATTAAAGGGTGTGTCACATCAAATTGCATCACGGAAAAAAACGCTGTAGAAATTCGCCCAGTAGACCGATCCTTTTGAAAATTTTAGACAGTAAAATAAAAACTATTAAACAACTTTTGGCATTTTCTTTTTATTCATACTTCGAGCCCAAGCCCGTATGCTCGCACCTCCTCTTTACCCCGTCCATAAGGTTCTGTACAACGTCAGGTTGTAGTTTTTTTTGAACAGAAATCCATTTTCTCTTGAAGTCCGCCTCCGATTTGACAACTTTTGGGTTCTTCCGGAGGGCCTGCTTCATAATCGCCCAATATTTCTCTATTGGGCGAAGCTCCGTTGGGCGGGTTCATTTCCTTTGGCACGAAGGTGGCCCCGTTGGCTTCGTACCACTCCAACACGTCCTTTGAATAGTGGCACGAAGCGAGAGTCGGCCAGAAGATGGTCGGGCCCTCGTGCTGCTTCAATAGTGGTAGTAAGCGCTTCTGTAGGCACTCCTTAAGGTAAACCTGCCCGTTTACCGTGCCGGTCATCACGAAGGGGGCGCTCCGCTTTCCGCAAGAGCAGATCGCTTGCCACACCATGTACTTTTTGGCAAACTTGGATAGTTTCTGCTTGCGAATCTCCTCTGGTACGCTGAATTTGTCCTCTGCAGAGAAGAACAACAGGCCCGGCAGCTGACGAAAGTCCGCTTTGACGTAGGTTTCGTCGTCCAATACCAGGCAATGCGGCTTCGTCAGCATTTCGGTGTACAGCTTCCGGGGTCGCGTCTTGCCCACCATGTTTTGCCTTTCGTCGCGGTTAGGAGCCTTCTGAACTGTGTATGTACGCAGGCCCTCCCGCTGCTTGGTCCGCTGGACGAATGAACTTGACAAATTCAGCTTATTGGCGACATCCCGGACCGAACTTCTCGGATCACGTCTAAACTGCTTAACTACGCGCTTGTGATCTTTTTCACTGACGGAGCATCCATTTTTGCCGTTCTTCATCTTCCGGTCGATGGTTAGGTTCTCGAAGTATCTTTTTAGTACTCTGCTGACCGTGGATTGGACGATTCCCAGCATCTTACCGATGTCCCGATGTGACAACTCCGGATTCTCGAAATGAGTGCGCAGGATTAATTCACGACGCTCTTTTTCGTTCGACGACATTTTTCCAAATTTACGAAAAATTGACAGTGAAGCATGGCCAACGTGTTCTATACACTCTTATCTGATTATAAGCGAAAGCTGAAGATATAATTCCTAAAAATTAAATTTCTACAGCGTTTTTTCCGTGATGCAATTTGATGTGACACACCCTTTATTCTGGAAATCATACTACAGAATTGCTTGCCAGTCACTCAGACACAACGAATGACTCTCTCCTGGTGGAGGCAGGCTCTAAGGATACCTAACGGAGGTCATTTGACTGGCCCAAAGCAATTTGTTTTACTCAACATTGTTGTGAATGCTTAGATTTTGAATCACCAGTCACGATTTGCTTGAAAACTTTGAGTTTGGTGATACGAGCTGATGTTAATACGAACCATTGAATGTTTTTTGGTAAAATAGTGTAGAACCCATACATTTTAGCGTTTTGCGTAACCAAACTTCACCAGCTGTCATTAGCACAGATACTGTACAACCCCGATTTTTTTCAACAGTAAATGAAATTTATTCTGTATTTCCGAGATATTTATCGGTATTCATCAATAACAAGATTGAGCTGGCTGATAGTGCTTAGCGGACGGAAATCCATATTTATCATACCGTTGAACTTTTTTTCTAAAATGTGTATACTGATAGTAACGCACATCAACGGAGAATAATCGATTTAGTTTCATTGGTTTAAGAGGACAAGGATGGCAGGATGAAGACCCCTTCAAAGCATGTTAGAATGTTGTAATATTAGAAATACACGACATTGTTTTCCTACATTGGGTTCTTGGTTCAACATCCGCTCTTGATGTAAAAACCGTTTAGCTTTCATCTTTTGGAAACTCCCATCCGATTGATCCGATTTATCAGTGCGAGCTAGGCACTCTATTGTTTTTAATCAAAAAGACGGGTGGATAATGTCGGGGACATAACCGGAGTGACGTAGGACTATACAAAGGGGACAGCTTTTGTTAAATGTATATTTTAAATATATTGTTTTATTTTCTTCTCCTACATGAATACCTACCTATCTACCTGGAAAACGGATTAGTTTACTGTTTACTCTTTATGAATATGTTGATGGTTCTGGAAAGAACCATTGGTGTTGTGTTTTTGTTATCACTCGATATTCCCAACTTGTTCGGTTAAACCTTCCTGTTTAGCTATTGCGTTTGCCACTCGCCACAGCTTTCACAGTTGGAGAATTTCTTCCCATCCAGCTTGTGACATGTTGTACAGCAAATTACATTTAATGCGACGTGCCGGAGAAACATATTGCCACTCACTGAAACTAATTGTTGCCTTGATGAGCGCCGCACCAAAGCTGCTCTATTCTTGATGCGGGTTTTCTGATTGTCGTGAGCAGCTTTGCAAGCCAACTCGAGCACTCCGACGGCCGAAAATCTATAATCGCTGTTAGGTATACTGGTGCTCCGGCACCAATCCGTTCGGCCTAGTTACCCTTGCGGAGCAATCAGTGAATGCGACCAACAGGGAACTGGAGACCTGCACGGTTCGAGTGAGACTTTGCCTTTCACTTAACTTGTCTTCCTTTGTTACGTTCACGATGCCGATGCCGTACAACCACACGGATTTACGGTTTGAAAGAAAATAAGATATTTTTTGGGGTCCGCGTGTTTTATACTCTAGCGGTACACACTCACAGGATAGAGACAAATCAGCAGACTCAGCCAGAGGGGCGAGTCCAACGAGACGAACGAATGAACGTTAAAAGGGAGCGATGGCAAAAAAATACATTCATCATACTGATTTTTACCTCCGACCGAGAAGGTCGTCTTTTTCAGCTCGGCGTTTTGGCGTTTTGGACAGCAGACTGGGACGTCTCCCGTTGGCGATTTTGAAGCGGATTCATTTGGCGTGGTAGCAGAAGGCGAATAAGAAGGGGCACCAGCTCGTTTCCGACCGTGGAGAGTGTGCGCTTACCGGCCAGCCGGAAAAGCGCGCGCTTTTGTGGCGTCACCGACGCTGTTCTCTTTCGCGCTTGTTTCAGTGAATAAATAAATTTGTTACCATACAATTAGTGGAAATATATGCTCGCAAATACGCACGGTGAAGTGATTTAGCCCTTCAGGACCAAAAATTGTAAACAACATAAATTCCATAGTGTATTTCTCTTGTTTTTACTGCGCTTTATAGTGGTTTTTTTTGCGTTCTTCGGAGTGTTTATCTCCCGAACCAGTGTTGTTAAAAATATTTTTCGGGCACATATCCGAATAGTGCTTACCAATTCTTGTGCTTACTAGAACCATTCTGCCGGCTATACCCACGGTGTAGCCAGGCAACACCATGGCATCCAGTAGCTCTGGGCCTCCAGGAGGCCGAGCTACAAATTTATATCAAGGGAAACCGTCCCAACGCACCGCTCCAAAGTGGGCCGATCCTAATAACGGGAACCTGCAAATTTTGCTCCTACGTGCTACCGGAGAGAACGTGCTACCAACCAACCCGTTCATTGTTAGGAAAACAATCACCAATGCCGTTAAAGTTTTCGATAGCGCGAGGCCTTCACGAGATGACAAGAAGAGGATGCAATATGTCTTAACATCCAGAGATGAAGACACTATAGGTAAGCTACTTCTTATTACCCAATTAATTGATAAGACACCTGTCGAGGTAATCTATCACCCAACACTAAATCAACGCAAATGCGTTGTCACCTGCAGAGAAGTAATCAATTTAAAGGAAACCGAAATTCTTACCGAACTTGCCGACCAAAAAGTGATCGAAGTCAAGCGGATCACTAGGAAAGAGAACGACGTAATCATACCTACAGCCACACTGATTTTGACCATTCGTGGCACAGTAATCCCAGAAACAATTTCCTTCGGATATCTTCGCATTGGGACTAGGAATTTTTACCCGAACCCGATGCAGTGTTTTAAATGTTTCCGTTTTGGACACACATCAAAACGATGCCAGCGTGAAAACCCACTTTGTCGAAACTGCGGTAAAGAACACGAATCGGAAACAGAAATTAAGACGTGCAATGATATCGCATACTGTATTAACTGCCAAGGGAACCATTCCTCTTCTAGCAGGAAATGCCCTGTATCGCTCAAAGAAAACAACATTACAAAAATTAGAATAGATCAAGGCATCTCTTATAAAGAAGCCAAAGATCTATTCAATATTCAAAACAATGGACCAACTTATTCTAGTGTCCTGCAAAACAGGCTGAACACCCTTCAAACTGAAACACCCACTGCTAGCTGCAGTAAATGCAAATGTCAATGCACCTCCGCCATGACAAATTCCGACGCGAGTCGCGAAAGCACTCCATCTTCAATAGACACCACCATCACGGAAACCGATACCTCGACCACCGAATCAGAATATGATTCCGATGTTTCTATGGCAATCTCTGAGGCTCCAAGGAAAACCAAAAGGAAGATATCTTCCAAAGACACATCTTCAGAGGAGCTAAAAACCTCGGAAGATGAACTTCGACAAAATAAAGAGAAACAAAGAAAGAAGACACGAAACAATCAGGAATCAACGGAAACCACACCACAAAAAAACAACACACAAAACCAAAACACACAAAACACCAACACACAAAACAACAACACACACAATAACAATACACAAAACAACAACACACAAAACAACAACAAGAAAACGACAAAAACACTAACTTCCTCCACCCCAAACAAAAATGACAAGAAATCCGGAAAGAACAGCACCCCTTCAAAGGGGAAATAAGATCCACCTTACTCGTCAATACATTCACTCCAACGAGCAAACTAGCTATTCAATGGAACATTCGAAGTCTCCAAAGAAATTTTCCGGAATTACAAACATTAATTCATAAATATAATCCCACAATCATAGCTCTTCAGGAGACTATGACGCAAAGAAATTTTCACAAAGATTCTATCAAAGGATACACCACTTATTTCAAAGAAGGACCCAACCCTTCATTCAACGGGGTTGCAACTTCAATAAAAATCGGCATCCCCCACAATTTTCTCCCCGTTAACACCGCTCTACAAGCAGTGGCAATACGAATAAACCTTCCTTTTCCAATCACAGTAGCCAGCATATACATTTCTCCTACGTCCGACCCGGCTCTTCTACGGAATCAACTGGACCATCTTCTTAACCAACTTCCCTCCCCAGTTCTCCTTATGGGTGATTTCAATGCTCACTCATACGCCTGGGGATGTTCATACCTCAATCGAAGAGGTTCCATTTTAGAGGATTTTCTCTCCGATAATACCCTCACTCTTCTGAACAACGGCCAACACACCAGAATCAATTCTGCTTCTGGCTCTTCTTCGGCCATAGATCTCACCATCGTATCCCCTCAACTTTGTTCAAAGCTTTCATGGAACACCCACGATGATTGCTGCAACAGCGATCATCTCCCAATATGTATTTCCCTTGGCCAACCTTCTCCAGAAGTTTCAACAAGGCCTAGATGGAAATTTGAATATGCAAACTGGGCTGGCTATCAATGTGACATTGAAAGCTGCCTCTCAGCCAAACAAGATTGGACACCCGAGGACTTTTCCAAAGCCGTCCTTGAGGTTGCAATTCGGCACATTCCTAGAACCAGCGGAAATCCTGGTAGAAAATGCGTCCCATGGTGGACACCTGAAGTAAATAAAGCTATCAAAGACAGGAGAAAAGCCTTACGCAAGCTAAGAAAGGCCCATCCGGATAACCCATCTAAGCACACTCTGCTAGAGGAATTCCAAAGGGCTCGCAAAAATGCTAGAGCTATTATTAAAACAGCCAAGCATAACAGCTGGATTAAATTTGTCAACGATATTAATCCCAACACGTCGTCAAAGGAATTATGGAGCAAAATTGGCAGGCTTCATGGGAAAAAAAGGAACAATGAATACAACCTTCTAATCAACGGTCAGTACACAAATGATCGCAAAACGATAGCAGAGGCCTTCGGAGATTTCTTTGCCTCCACCTCAGCTACCCAAAGCTTCGATACTACCTTCCAAACTCGCAAGGCAGAATGCGAAAAAATCCCCATTGATTTTGACACCGATGCAGATTTTGACTTCAATAGAAATCTTTCATTCAAAGAACTAGAATGGGCTTTAAACAAAGCAACACGCGGCTCCACTGGACCAGATGACATCAGCTACCCAATGCTGAAAAACCTACCCTATCTTGGGAAAAAAGTTCTTTTAAAACTTTACAACAATGTATGGAACAGTGGAATTTTCCCAAATTGCTGGAAAGAGGGCCTAATGGTCTCTCTGCCTAAACCAGACAAGAATAATCACCTGCTGGACAACTTCCGTCCCATCACTCTTCTGAGTTGCGTCGGTAAAATCATGGAAAAAATTATCAACCGGCGCTTAACGACCTTTTTAGAGTCAAACAAGCTGCTCGACCCTAGACAATTTGCCTTCCGCGCGGGTAAAAGTACAGAAGACTGCCTCGTAGCTCTCGAAAAAGTCCTAGACGACGCCGCTGAAAGTAAACTGCACGCAGATGTTGTATCACTCGATCTTAGCAAGGCCTTCGATCGAGCATGGAGGTACCCAGTTCTGAAAAATCTTTTCAACTGGGGGGTTCGTGGTAGATTAGGCTTCTTCATCAAAGGGTTTCTGGAAAACAGAACCTTTAAAACAATCATCAACAATCACATGTCTTCATTGAAAATTTTTGAAAACGGGTTTCCCCAAGGTTCAGTCCTTTCTCCAACACTGTTCAATGTTGCCATGCAACCTATTTTTGAATTAATTCCCGACAGTATAAACATTTTTGTTTATGCTGATGATATCACTCTTGTTTCTGTCAGTGGCTTTGGGCTAGCACAGAGAAAGAGACTTCAAAGTACAATTGATTCCATACAAAACTGGGCCCAAAACATAGGATTCCAATTTTCGCCAGAAAAATCCCGATTCATTCACATTGGCAAAACACTCAAAAAGAAATCCGCCCTAAAGCTTAATCAAACCGAAATCCCTCAGAAGAGAACACTAAGAATACTGGGCGTAACCTTCGATACCAGGCTTAACTTTTTACATCATGTTCAATTAGTCAAAAAAACAGCGAACGGTAAAATGAATATCCTGAAGTCTATTACAGGAAGTTTATCCTCTGGACACAGAGAAACATTGCTGAAAATTATCAATGTCTGGTTGATCCCCCAAATTCTCTACGGAGTAGGCATCTTCAGCCGTGGTGGGGACAGAGTACTCAACGCCATTGAACCCATCTACACCAAAGCAATAAAGCTAGCAACAGGAGCCTTCATCACGAGTCCCACTTCTGCCGTCATGGCGGAAAGTGGCCATCTACCTTTCAAATACCTTGTGACAAGAATTATCACAGGTAAAGCCATCCGACAACTTTCACTTCCTGACAATGACCCCCATGTACCATTAGTAATTCGAGCTAAAAACTGGTTCAAAGACCTCACAAATCAGGACCTTCCCGATATATGCGCACTTTCAACTGCCACGGGAAGAAAATGGAACGTCATACCGCCGAACGTGAATCTTGATCTTCTCAAGACTGTCCGTGCAGGCGACCCTCCACCAAAAATTAAAGCCTGCCTCAACCATCTCACGGCTACTCACTTTCAAAACAAACACCAGGTCTACACAGACGGTTCTGTTAACTCCGATGGAGTTGGGTGTGGAATTTTCGAGAACAGATACACCGGTAGCTTTTCTCTTCCACCGCAATGCTCCATCTTCAGTGCGGAAGCTTTTGCTCTATTAATAGCTACACAAGAGTGTACCCATGATCACCTTCCTACGGTAATTTTCTCCGATTCAGCTAGCTGTCTTCAAGACCTGCTCAGTGGAAACAGTAAACACCCATGGATAATACAGACAGAAGAGGCTGCTTCAGAAAAAAACATCTCCTACTGTTGGGTTCCTGTCATTCCGGAATCCTCGGAAACACAGCCGCAGACAAACTGGCCGGTAAGGGTAGCAAAATGGAACCACCAGTTATACCCTGTCCTCGAACTGATATAGCTCGCTGGGTCAAACAGCAAATTCGCGAAAGCTGGAACATAGGCTGGTTAAATAGCCCTCCCACCCATCTCCATCAAATCAAAAATACCACACTTCCTTGGTTTGATCAAAACAACAGCAAAGAAAGACGGGTGCTAACCCGTCTTCGAATTGGACACACTTTTTTCACACACTCACACCTAATGAAGAAAACCGAAAGACCACTTTGCGCATGTAACTCAGCCCAAGTTTCAGTCAGGCATCTTCTACTAGAATGCCAACACACCAAAGATGCTCGTGTCCGACACAATATAGGTCAGAGTCTCCGAGACATTCTCAGTAGAGACGAGACACAGGAAACCAATTTGATTGCGTTTCTGAAAGAAACCGGCTTCTTTGGTAAAATCTAAAATACACTCTTATTTCAGTTAGTCACTTCACCGCCGCGTATGCATATACATGTAGATATAAGTAAATAAAATGTATATATATGTATGCATGTACATGCGCATGCATGCACAGGTTTATGTACAAAATTACAAATCTAACAAAAATGGCGTATGTATGTGTATGCATCTATAAACATATAACATACAAAAATATTAAAACAAATAAAAATATATAAACATAAGCATCTTCCATATATAACTCACAAATTAACTTTTTCCAGCATATGCAGCAGTACTATATAATCAAACAGCATACCTTTTAAACATATTATTATTTTATTTACTCAATTCTAACCACACTAATTCATACTTATCCAGCATTTTACTAACACCATTAAACTAACTACATTTATAAATCACCCAACATCACATCATTCCTTCCCACTCCATCCCACCCCTTCTCCTTACCTTTCCTTTCCTTTTCACCCACCACCCCCCACTCCCTCCCTTTCCCTTTGTTCTAGAGCTTGGTTCTACGATGCTTCGTCGCCGCTTTGGTACTAATTAATAACAATACAATTACGTTACAGCTTATATTAAACATCTTATATGGCATAGGATCCTTTCCTGCCTTCGCCCGGTTTTACATCTGAGCAGACAGGTCCGCTGAATATGGTTTTTTCTTCTTTTTCCACCAGCCTCCTCAAGACTGGTGCTCAATGGCTCTTCTCAGAGCTAGAGGCGAATGAACTGAAAAGTTTAAACCCTCTTAAAGCCAAAAAGAAGAAGAAGAAAATACATTCATTACGATTTGTTCGCTCGTTGGATTCACATACAGGCTAAAAAGGGTCCTTTTCAGGATCACAAAATTATCTTCAATCTAAAGAGTTTATTGTTTTGTTATCACTCGATATCCCCATCTTGTTCGGCTAAACCTTTCTGTTTAGCGATTGCATTTGCCACTCGCCACAGCTTTCACAGTTGGAAAATTTCTTCCCATCCAGCTTGTGACATATTTTACAGTAAATTACATTCAATGGCATGTCACATTACCACCACTCAGTATCGGATTGGAGGTAATTTTAACCTGTAATTGAACATTTGCGATGACAGTGGTACAGTGTCGACTTTCAATGTGGGGTCATAATTTGGACCCCGAACTCTATTTTTACAAAAATGTCCAACTAAATATGTCGCATTACAGGTCCGTCCAATTGGCTAAATGTCGAGATAAGTGTAAATTACTGTACTTTCAATCTAGAAGCAATTTAAGAATTGGTGAAAATCAATAAGCTCAGAACAACTGCCAAATTTACATACTCATCATATCCTGGCAAACAAATTATGAAAAAATCAATTTGTGTTTCATTATTATTTTGGATATTGTTTTAGAAAGCATTGAACTGTATGTCCTAAACTCTTTTTTGGAAGGTTTAATGGCCCTGAAAAGTGCCTTGTTTTATGGAATGGTTCCAATTTAGAAAACTTAGTAATCGTGGTTTTGAAAAAAACCATTTCGAACGCCCTCGATGCCGCCTTATTCTGGATTTGCCACCAAAGCAGTTTGTATAAAGAACAAACTTTTTTCTTCTGCTACCTGATGCCGTTTTGCGATTGCGTTTGCCACTCGCCACTCGCTGCAACTGCCTGTTGTCTTGATGTCCACCGAACCGAATGTGTTCTGTTCCGAATGCGGGTTTTCTTATCGTCGCGAGCAGCTTTGCCAGCTAACTCGATCACTTCGGCGGCCGAAACTATATAACGCCGGCTAGGTGGACTGGTGCACTGGTACTAACGCGCTCGGCCTAGCTACCCTTGCGGGGAACTTCAGATCAACACGGTTCGAGCGGGATTTTGCCTTTCCCTTCACTTTTCCTCCTTTACCATGTCCAGACATGGCTGCTTGGGTTGATTTGTTGATGTGTTGTGATGCGAACCGATGTGGTGTACGGTTTGAATGAGAATGATCGTTACGGCAGCGGAGCGGGGATTTTTAAGCTGACTGGCTGGCTCGAGAATTACGCATGTGTGAGACTGCGACCGATGTTTCGTTAATTTTTTTCTTATTCCTTTCCAATCGTGCTTCATTCTATTTCGCTGCTGCTCTGGTTGCCCGTTTTGGTCGGTACGATTTGAGGAGCACAAAATGGACCAATCAAAAATGGGCACATAGTGCATTTTGACAATGCTTGATATTTCACAATTATTCAATTATAATTTTTTTTAATTTCGTTTAATTTCGTATTTGTTTAGCTTTTATGCTAACATTTTGGATCTTGTCTTGTCTTGTTTAAGAAACAAAAGATAAACAAACAGCAATTTACCCGTCTGGTGGCATTTTTAGAACGAAATTCTGACGTATCCAGAGGACGTAAATTTGTTTATTTGAATTCGGTAAATGCGCTATGGAACGATCGAACGCAAATACGATCATGATTGCTTATGTATAATGTTGATTTGTTGATATTTTGTATATAAAATAATAACTGTAAAGTTTTTTCAACATTGCAGAGCTAGTTTTTTGTAATTCAAACATTAACAATTGACGGACCAGACCAGAATCAGGACGATAGTTATAATTTTTTACGTTATATATATTTTCAACGGTATTGTCTTGAAGACATACTTTGAATGAAAGAATTTAAAAAAAGTGATAATAAGTTTCAAACAAGGAAAAAATGAGTCTATCATTAGAAAGCATTCACAAGATACTGTTCTTAAATTCTTCTCTAGTTCTTTTTCCATAATTTTGATATCCGTCTAAAGAGAATCTGAATCACTTTCCGCTTTTGTCAAATTCCTTTAAACCCATCAGATGTTTTATATGAAGATTATGCTTCTGACCGACGCTGCTGACCAGTTTCTGTTTAAATAATTGAATCAAACCTCATGTCCCGTATTTCAAATTACACGAGAATGGGAAGGATAAAATGAATAAACTTCAGAATCCCACATGGAAGTAGCTCAGATTATACTAATCGTGAGGTGGATAAATTCGGGTTTGTTCTGAGATATAGAAGATATTATTATTCATCAGAATTGTAGAAACGGTTCATAAAAAATGATTCTGAATATTTCTCACTATTAAAACAAGTAAGACAAAGCTAAGTACCTGGGTATGCGAGATTTCGATTATTAAACATAAGGCAAGGCGCAAATTGGGACGCATATAGCGCGAGTAACTTGGCGCGATATAGCGCCTGTTTTTGTGGCTAATGAAAACAGATAGAACGGCGCAAATTGGCCAGATAACGCGAGATGGTGGAGCGCTCGTGAGACACGAATCGCGCGACGCTGAGGCTGAACCACAGTTTCTCGTGCTGGTCATGCCGGTTGTGGTAGTTGTGTTGGTGAACAATCATATAGCGCCGTGGGTTTGACACTGTATGGCTGTACTGGTCGGGTGATTGTGTTAGTAAATAAATATATCGCGCAACTCTGTGTTAATCAGTCATTGTATGCGAGTGGCGTGTTATTTACACCAAACTGCGACTCAATATGCGCTCCACCACGCTACGTTTGTGGCACGTATGAGTCGTGTTGGTAGTCTCGCGTTCTCTTACGAGCGCTATACGCTTCTCAATTTGCGCCTAGCCTAATAGTCATGTTTTATCTCTAGCGTAGAATTACATTCCCATATGTTCAACAACTACATTATTTCCGAGCAACCAAGTATTCCTCCTCATCTTTGAGCCAGCATTTGATTCAGCAAACTAATTATCGAGGTATAATCGCAAACTTGTCGTTCTAAAATATACGATTAATTAAATGGAATATTATCTCATACGCTGTATAAAATTTACCTGCTCTAGAGGCGAATGAACTGAAAAGTTTAAACCCTCTTAAAGCCAAAAAGAAGAAGAAGAAATTTACCTGCATAACGTTAAAACGTCCGAAATTATGCAACCAACATGTATCTTATAAACGGGAATGAATACTTTCACTTCACGGAGTTCATTTTCACACGCAGCTGTCCGTGACAATGATGATAGACACAAAAAGATTAAGTGAAGTGTAAGTGACGTGAAAGCGTACGTGGCAGTGATGTTCGTGATCAGGCCCATTATCTATACCCCCTCCCCCTCACCGTGGACATTTTCGTAACAAAAACACCGCCCCCCCCCCCCTTAAAGTTTTCCACGTGGTATGTGGACAGCCCCTCTATGACCGCGGCTAAATGACTTGTATTTCGATTTTTGACATGTAAACAAAGCGTGCTCTGATTTAACGACAAAAAAAAGTTTACCCGATTGTATGTATAACGTGTTAAAGTTTTAAAACCACTTTTCGATACACTCCTTATTGAAGAAGTTCTTTTCATGTTACATATTCAAAATATTGTACATTGAACAAGTGTTTTTTCAACAGGCCCTCCCGCTGCTAACACGGCTATAATATATACAATTCCGACTAACCCAACCAGTGGCACGGCGCACCAAACGAACACCGGAAGTGGAATGATGTACACAACAACCCCAGCACCCCCATTCAACACGCGACCTCATAGTAATGGTACAGTAGTGAACTTATGCGCAATCAAATTCAACCTTCTTAACTTTGTTCTTCAATATTGCAGATCTACCACCATCATATGAAGACGTAACCAAAACAACCACGAACGCTACTGCTTGACGAATGAGAAGAGGGCTGTGATAAATATACTGTATTTTAAAAAGTCCATCGGGACAGCAAACTCTTGTATATAACTAACAGTATTTTTAATAAATAAAGAACAATTTTTTTGTACAGAAAATCAAACAAAATCAGGCACTTACTTCTCTTTGGACGCTTCGCTCGGTTTACGCTCAAGCAAATCTTTCAGCTTGGGACCGTGACGACCGTACGGGTCGTCCGGTACAAAGAACGCATCCATTGCCCAGGTATAGCCAATCACTCGCGTTTCGATAATCTTTTTCCACGCTGTGAGTGAAGTAAAATAAATCAGATCCACCATGTGATGTAGCAAGCAGAATACTCACAATCACTCTCGGCCAACAGATCGCGAAAGTTATCGTTCGAGATGATCACCCCATCGAATTTCTCCGCCACGGAAAGTATGAGCCGATCATCGTACGACGATGACCATTGTCCGGGGAGATTTTTGCTAGGCGCCAGCAGGACATCGCCTCTTCGGTACAGCTCCTCGAGCAACTTCTGGTCGGAGGATTTTTCCTTCTTCAACCTGCGCGAACGAGAAAAGAATAATCAGTGTGTGAACAGCGGAAAATCGGAATCTAATACCGGAATTGAGGTACAACTGCTTTCACTTCGTGACCGAGCTTCTTGAAGTATTGTATGCAGATGCTCAATCCTTTGACTGAGAAATTTTTCCCTTGAAGGTGGCTGAAGGAAGAGATGATTATTGTTCATGTTCACTTGTGTATCAACAAAAAAAACTTACCCAAATGCCACGTTGTTGCCATCGATAACAACCATTCGTTTATCGCCATCTTCCTGTGTTTCCGCCGGTTCCGGTTGACTAGAAGATTCGCCCTCATCCAAGTTTCTCCCCGCTTTCTTAGGAACTCGTTTCTTGCCCTTCGGTTTGATGTAATCAAATCCAATCGGTATGAATTCCAAAGGCTTCTTAACGTTGTCTCGATCCAGGTCAATGATTTCCGAGCAGAATATGACCGACTGATCATCCACATCGGTTTGCGCTGGCGCGCTGGGCACATTGTCTTCACAATCCTCTTCCTCATCCAGTATACGGATTTCTTCATCGTTTAACGCCTTGTTCAGAAACGAAACTACAGTTCCGTCTTTAATTTCCCCTTCTTCCAGTGTGCTATCGAGAGTCATTACAGTGTCATTGAGACCACAGTGACTGCTCTCATAGAGAGGAACCTGTTTCTCGTTGAATCCCCCCGTTTTGTCCACATAGAATAAAGGGGTTTCAGGTAGGTTGGAATCGTCTTCGGAATCGATCACAATCGGATCATTCTGGAGAGGAGTCACAGAACGCATTACTTGCACCTTCCGCCGAGAAGCTGATCTCGATGAGGAGGACTCCGATGGGACAGGTGGCGGTATCGGTGGGTACAGCAATTGTGAATGAAGATTGTTGTTTAGTTTCTTCCGTTCCTGCAATAGATGGTCGCGGAGGCGCTTCTGTTGCTGTACCTGAATTTGAAGGTAATATTATGCATAGAATCATGACTAAATTTTGGTTCCGTACCTTCTTCTTAAATTGGCTGGATTTCCTTTTCTTTGTCGTTATTTCACTGATTTCAATCAGTCTTGGTTTAGTTATTTTCAGAGCTTGGTGAACCGATTTTCTAGGAGTTTTCCGCAAGCTGACACAACGTTTCGTTTTCTTATTTCGTGCCATCTCTCTACCTTAGCTGTGTAGAATAGGGAGAACAAAACATCAGCAACAATTGGTTAATCCGCTATCAAAACAGTGCATCATTTATGGTTCAACCAATGTCATCGCATCTGTGAGGGAGATGACAAACAGAAGCCCAATTCAACCCCTACGCGATAATCATACCAACACACGTTCTGCGCATGTTTCCTCGACGCCCTTCAGATTCCTGCTTTCCATAATAAGCATAAACTCTTCACATTCATTCATTGAAACAGAGAAAAGAAACACTTCTCACCCTAGCATTAGTCATTGTAGGAAAAAAGTTCCGTAGTTCTCGTTTGATAGCAGCATTTTCCGAAAAATAGAAACGATATGGATCCAATTTGGCAGAACATCGTGACCGCACTGGAGATACAATCGGATGTGGCCGACAAATGGTTCACGAAACTCAAAGCACAATACTCGCAACCAAGCAGACACTATCATAATGAGGAGCAAATGATGATCAAGAAGGCGGAACACCTGCTCAATGGAGCTAGCGTGTGTCTACAACTTGCCGCCCTCTTCCAATACTATCACTTCGATGCAGGGAAGGATTGCGTCAAGGAAAACTGTGATGCACTACGGGAATTTTTCGCGGATGCCAATCTAGACAATGTGAGTCTGTCAAATTTCATAATCGATTAGACAATAATTGATTCCTTTCAGAAAGCGTTACTGGACAATGTCCTACGACTGCTAGGCGACGTCGGAATTGAAAGCTCCGATCTTCCAGAAGAGGATGTGTTATACTTCCAAGATCTAGATCTTTTCATTTTAGGGTATGTAATTTTACACACTTGACTCCTGTACACAAATGTTATCTTTATTCCTTCCGAAAGATGTCCCCCGGAGGATTACAAAGTCTACAGAGAACTGCTGCGGAAAGAATACTCAACGGTCGAAACAGGTTCCTACAACAAAATGCGATTGAAGGTATGATCAGCGAAGCATTGCTGGGTCGGAAGCCCCACATAACAGTGTTCGCTTTTCAGGTACTGCAAGTCTTTAATCGAATACCGTTCATCTACTCCACGAAGGAATTTAACGATCGGTATGAGAATACGGCCAAAATCAACATTGAAAGCGAAATCAAGGATTTGGAATCTTAATCTTAGAAACAAATGTAATCATTGCAGCGATGTAAACACTCACCTTCAAATATAGAAAAGTTTGGAAAGAAACCCTTGTTTTTTTTCTGGAAATCAACTCGCATTAAATTAACAGAATATAATTTTGGGTATCTTGGGTGTTCCCTCGGAATTGGCGCCCCACATGCAGAGCTTTAATGCGTTTGATACTGGACAAGTGCAACTGGCAAAAAACAAACTGTCAGAATAATCTATTGTGTTTTGGTTTCTAATGGAGGGATTCGACATAAAGGTGAGAAAGCTTGTATCACTTGGTTGTGTTAGTAACAATGTAACAGGCTCTACTGTACTCAGAGATCAACAAAAATGCTAGGTGTTCATTTTCGTACATATGCGGGCAGAGATGCAAACCTAGGTAGTGCGGACTGAATCAAAACGGCTGTCTAAAAAGATCCAATTGAAATGTCAAAACAGATCCAACGATCAGGAGTGTTATTTTTCTTATGATAATCAACACTATAAAAAAGGTATTGTTATCAAAGGCAAAAATAATTAACATTATAAAATGAATGAACTACATTTTCCGTCAATTGTTTAATTGATCATTGCATCTCTGAAAGAACATCTCATATTGCAAGGTATCAAAACCTGACAGGATATCAACAACCTACGAATAACGCTTAGTTCACTTCAAGATTTCAATGTGAGAGCAAAATTCGACATTGGCGAATTTCGATACATAAATACATAGCAAAAGTGAAATATTTTTTTTATAACGTTTTTTCTAACAGCCTTGCTAGTGAAGCTGACCGAATGGAATTCGCGTAATTATGATCCGCTAGTGCTGATGATGAATATAACGGTAAAGCAATCTGCACTTTTTGTTGATGATGAACGTAATCCTCCGAGTCAAATGCCGGTTTAATTGTTGGGAAGGCATTACAGTTTCTCACGAGGTTTCCTTTCCAGTTGAAACGAAACGATGTATTTCTATCAAAACGATCCTGAAAATATGTATGAAAGGTTAGCTACACTTGGTTTTCAATAATTCAAACATCGTACTTACTCCACAGATACGGGAATCCTTATTCGGAACTAGTTTTTTTGTCTCCGCAAAAATCGACCCAGTGCGTCTGTAAAAACGTTTCCAAGGGTATACAATGAAAGCTAACGCAAACATTTTCACTCGTATTCGGGCAGCCTTTCACTGAGCTACGCATTTTCAATGTCTACTTTCACTAATATAATGTTTTTCCGAACGAAATAAAAACAAACGAAGTCACAGTCACGTAAATGTTTACTCCTGCGATTTGAAAATATTCGATAAAATGTGGAACGGAGAGTTGCCAGATGATTTTTATAAAAGGTCTGTAAAAATATGTGAAAGTCTGTTAAAATTGTGGAAATGTCTGTAAAAGTGTGCGGATCTGTAGAATTGTCTTTCAACGTTAATTTTCACAGATTTATTAATGCTTTATACATCGAGATGCACGTAAGATTGTCTTTTGTATATTACTATATATTTTGTGTATGTATATTTTGTATATATACAGCCGTTTCATGCCAAACCGATAAAGTGGTTCTCAGATTGCGATGAAAAGTGGTGGTTTTGTTCTTTATCGCAAAACATTAGACCCATATTTTTTATTTTTTCGTTGGGGTGACCATTTCCATTTTAGTGTGGTCCGAAATTCCCACTTTTTCCCAAAACTGACATTTTCAAAAATTCATAACTTTAGAACCATTGAATAAGTTTAGATTATCGACATATCTAATTGAAGCCAATGGGCTAGCCTTTTATTAAAAATATTGATCTAGCAAAAAAAAATTCATTTCCGTAATTTCGTTTAATTTTATTTCGTATCGATTGTAGTTGTTTTTTATTGTTTTCATTGGCGCTATACTTTTTTATATTTTTCTTGAAAGCTGAGGACGTTTTACATGACATATCTCGATTTCAGAGATGCTTTTTTATTTTTCTAAGATATGATTTTTCAAAGTTAACCGGTGATTCGAAAAATCATTTAGCCCCTTGAGAACCACTATATCGCATTCACATGGAATGGCTGTGTATATATTTCCAAATTTTCGTGAAACGTGGTAGATTTGTCCTTTATCGCAAAATATTTGACCAGTATTTTTCCATTTTTTCATATTTTAGGGTGGTCCGAAAAATTATTTTTTTCGGTTTTTTTCCAAAAATGACTTTTTCGAGAATTCATAACTTTCGAACTGCAGAACCGATTTGGATGATCGAAATATCAAATTAGATGGTATTTTTTAGAAAAACACTTGAAAAAAAAAGGATTTTGTTTTTATAATTATTGATTGTATTTGATTTTTGATGTTCTCATGGCTTCAGACTAGAGGGCGCTATATTATTTTATATATTTTTTTTGAAAACTGAGGTCTTTTACATAACATATCCAAAAATCAGAAATGTGATTTTTGTCATTCATGAGTTATGATTTTTCAAATTGAACCAATGGTACGATAAATCATTTTTTTGCCTTTTCTTCCAAAAATTACTTTTTCAAAAATTCATAACTTTTGAACTAATGTACCGATTTAGGTAATCGACATATTAAATTGAAGCCAATGGGCTAGTCTTATTTAAAAAATTATTGCACTTGTGATTCCAGCCGCATATATTTAGTCTAGCTGCATAGAAGTATTGAACGAATACTGAAAACAACTTCAATTTGAAAATTCATAACTCAAAATCTGAAAAGACACTTTGTTTCGAAATACATTACGTAAAAAACCCCAGCTTTCAAATAAAATATTTAAAAATATAGCGCCCTCTATCTTCAATCGAAAAAACTATGGAAAACTAACACAATCAATAATTACAAAAACGAGAATCCACATTTTTCGCAAGTATGTATATTTTTTCAAAGAAGATCTATCATTGGCTTCAATTTGATATGTCGATTATCTGAATCGGTTCAGTTGTTCAAAAGCATGAACAACATGTTGATTTTTTAGCATGAAATTTCGTAGTATAGTATATTAAATTTATAGTATGTATAGAAAATGAATGCAATTTTTCATTCATCGTGAATAATCATATCGTCTCTTTCGTCTGCAATGATGTCAGGGCAAACGTACTTATGAAATCATGAAACGTTGACGTGTACAATATATTGTTACAAAACAAAACACCAACAGAATGCAAAAGATACTGAAGTACTGTCGTCGGCCACTGAGCGATACTATGCTCAGACATCACTGCGGTCCAACCTATTTTGCGCACGTAACCACTGTGGTGACACTGGCAGTTAGGCGCTAGTTTGCACACGTAACCATTGCGGTTAAGCCGGACGGCAAAGTGTTAATGAATAACTCAAAAAATTGGTCTAACGTAATGTGTTTTGATATAAAATAAATATAAAAACTTTTTATGTATTAAAACTATGGAAAAATGTCATACGGTGAGTCAAATGTCTTTGATGTGATGAACGTCGCATTAAATGTAAATTACTGTATATTCAAAAAGTCTGCAACAAAAATGAAAAGTATTTTACAGGTATGTCTGTGAATTTACAAACATATCTTTAAATCTGGCATCTCTGGTGGTCTGAACATTTGTTGCAAGAAATCGCTTGAAAAGATGCATGAATTTGCTTGAAACTGAAGTGGATTGAGTCCGCACCACTTAGATGCAAACCTCCCTGATTTTTCAGGATTTTCCAGACTTTTTGGTTTGTATCCTGATATCCTCACAACCTGAGAGAAAGGAGCCAGCTCGCATTTGTTGTGATCACCCTTATGTCAGCGCGAACCAGTCACGGTGAACCAAGGGGAAGTATTGAAATATGTAGAAAATTTCAACATGACATTTTTTCGCAAGACATTTTATGTGAAAATAATTTTGACGTCGGACTACATCTTTCATTTCTATACTGGGACGTAAGTTCAAAGCTTCGAGAACGAGAGTGTTACATTGGAGAAACAGGATTTTGAGCAATAAAAATTGAAAGAAATGGTATGATAACCGCTTCATTCGAAAGATAAAATGTCTACGCTTTATATGTTTGTTACTTATTGATCCAAAAACTTGTTTCAATAGATCAAAAATTGTTTTGAAAGCAAGCTATTGAAATCACAAAAATCTGTATATAAGCAGGTGCCAGCTCGGAAATCCACTCAATTATAATTGTACAGAGGTTAGATCATTCTGGAACATTTACTGCTGCAAAAAAAAAACAAACTTGCTGCTGTAAAGAAGGCGACCAGCAAGAAGAAAGCTGCTGCTACTGCTGGTGTGGCTGCCCGAAAGCAAAAGTCAAATAAATCCTTAAAAATCGCTGCATGCAAGCCGAAAACGCCGAAGCCATAGAAATCAACAGCAACTTCGAAAAAAAACTACCATCGCCACACATAACGTACAACACGAGAGAAAACAAGGTAGTGTTTTCAGCAAATCAAATCCAGTTCTTTTCAGAAAGAGTTTATCAAATACTGTGGTCAAATACATTCTTTTTGTAATTTCTTCGATCAAGTGCGATCAACGTAAGATTACAATAAATCTCGAGAAAGACAATTCATTCCTGCGCGACACTCGCACAAACAATGTTCACTCATCAACGTCACAAACGGGAAGTGGGTTTTGTGAGGGAGGGCAGAGTGAGCACAACTGATTGGAAGCGACAGATATGTTGTCTATAGGAATTGGTATACAAATTATATCACACATAAAGGAGAGAAAGAATCTTGACCCTTTTAGTTTTGTGGACAAGTTTAATTGGTTCACCTTCACTATCGGTCAATTCGATTGGATCTTCAGTGATGCTACTGCCTTGATAAGCGACATTCATGTCAAATTTAAAATTTGTATATGAACATCAGTGATGGGCAGGAATATCTTGGCAAAGATGACGAGAGACTGGTAGAATAATTCTCATCTTCATCCGAATCGTGATCACTGCCTGTTAAAAATGTAGACACAGCATCCTTTTATGATTTCCATCGGACACAAACAAAATTCCCCCAAAATGCTCCTGAGAGAAATAAATGTTAACTCTTTTCATTGGAAGATTAGCACTTATTTTATATATTCCACATACGTTGCATATTCAAATTGCATCGGAGAATATACAATCATCGCCCACATTGCAAAAATCGATTCATTGTGCTTGCAGCAATAGGTCAACCTGGAGCCAGTGAAAGAAGGAATGAAAAAATGAAAGAATTCGCGAAAACTGGATGAAGCCGAAAACACCCATAAATTCACACAAGATCTCAGTTTGCTTCTTATTTCCGATATTGTTTTAGAAATCATCGAAATAATTCTTTAGGGCAACCATATCGAAATTATCAAAAGTAAAATAAAAACTTGTTTGAATGGGTCGATGCTGCTGGAAGCCATGATGTGGGCTGACCTGGTACATCTTTTATCAATTCCTACATGATCAGTGTTCAAATTTTTTACCCCCATATATTCCTTTTAGTTGCAGTCCTAAGTCAAAAATCAAATCGGGGATAAAAACGCACAAATGTACTCACTAACAAAGGTTCACGTCAAGTTTGAACCCTTCTCTCATAAATGAATGACAACAACTTGCTTCATTGAAATTGTCAGATTGGAATTTTCTTGATGAGAATGCGTAAAAAGAATAAGAAGAAAACAAACTATCTGTCATTCAGCTGGCTCCTCTCTCTCAGCTCACAATCAATCAATTTTGCCTGATTTTTCTGAAATGATCCTGATTTATCCCGATTTTTGACTTTTTTTTTACTTTATCACAATAAAAATTATCCGTAATAAATATGAAGTGATTCCTGTCAAAGTTTCCCTGGTTGGAAATGAGAACTGACAAATAGCCTACATAAAAAAAGCTCTCCGGTCACGACTTGTATAATGATTGGTCTTTCTTTCGTTTATTATTTGTTCTGAAGCAATTCACGTTATCGAAAGTACAGTGTCTATATTTATTAAACTTTGAAGTTGACGGGAAAGAAAGATTCTCTATCAGAGTGGCACGCTCGAATGCAGTTTCATATTTTTATATTTTGAAAGAAAATAATTACTTGGTGTTTTTTGAATGCTTAAAACACGTGGTGCATTCATCCCATCTTAAAATCCATTATGATTTTTGCTTCACTATGACAGAAAATGAAGGTCAATGCCGTCAACGCCAAATGAATGAAAGAATATTGAGGATAATTTTGCGAGATCTTCTTTTCTCTCACTCCAAAATTCAGTTCGTACCGCCACTGATCCACCGTTGATGACCATTTGGTGATGCTTGGCCATGTAAATCTTTACGATGTGTAAGTCCCACACAATTTGATTGCAATACCTTCAATAGTTTAGATTTCAATCGCGACTCGCTTCAAAAACACAAAGAAAAAGCCGTTTTGAAGAGTTTACAACAATTTTTTTCGGCAAAAAACAAGATGTAGCGAAATAAACAACTTTAAGCTAACCAAAAAGTCTGTGTCTGTGTCTCTGGGTCTGGTGCGATTCGAACAGAATTCTGTATAATAAGCATCTACCAAGTAACATGTCGGTAAATTCCCATAAGTACGGCTAGCAACTGGACAAATTAAAGATAGCGATCCAGGACAAACATCATGAATTAGTCTATGTTATAGGCAAAATCTTCCCATAAGGCCAACGCAAAGCTTCATGTCCCGATGAATTACACAAAAAAATATTTTGGAGTCTGGATGGGAGATCCTACCTCACCAGCCAAACTAACCAGTTATTACAACCTCAGATTATCACAGATTCAGGTCACTACAAAATTTATTTAGGGACAAGAAGTTCGATTCAATGAACAGTATAAAAAATACCTTGGACAGTTTTCGACGAGAAAGCAAACATGATCTGGTAGGATAGAATTTTTAAGATGTATATGACGAAAGATTGTGGACCAAAACTGCATGTAAAATTAAATAACTGTATGTCTGCCTATAAAAATTGTGCTTCTGTTCTCCAAAAAATCGACACAAACTTTCCGGATAACCCAATATGAACTATCCTGATTTCTTCCTGATTCTTATTTCCATTCTCCCTGATTTTTGAAAAATATGGTTGGCAACCCTGCCTGCGGGAGATAATCTAATGGCGCGTTTACATTAAGGAGATCTATAGCAATAGATAAATATTCACGCGAAAATAGATGTAAATGGGTGAGAATATATATGATACACTCATTCGAGGTATATATGACTACTATAAAAAAATAAATTCAGCATATGTAAACGCTGGTGAATTTCCCACTGGTGAGAAATCACTAAAAAAAAGCGTGGGACGGCTCATTCTCTCTTTCTTGCACTCGTAATCATACGCAATTAAATGTGTTTGCTATCAGCAGATGTTTTGAATAGGAGGGTTGAGCAGCCTGGGAGTGCTGTCCGGTTGAACATTCATCTTATTCTTATATTGTAGAATTTCTTCGCTGTAATGTACACTTTGAGAGTAACTCAAATAAAAGCCACTGATATCTCTGAGATCAAATGAGTTAAACACGCAAAAGTACGCATTACTCATTTCTCTTCATTGCTGATATATCTACGCACTTTCCTTGTGATACCCACAATCAAACGTTGTACAGCTGAATTATCAATCTCTTGTGATATTTTGTCCTGAAGTTTTATCATCTGTGCAATCTTCATAACTATTTTACCAATCTTTTTTATCTTCGCTCCATGATTACCTAATATTTTTCAATTGGGCGAAATTGAGGGCAATTGGGTGGATCTAGTTTCTTGTCAATTAAATTTGTCCCAATATCACGATCCACTGAACAATCTTCAGACCATAGTGGAATCTCGCCAAATCAAGTAAAAACTTCACAGGCCCTTTGTGTACTCTTATGAAAGGTAGTCCGTGTTTCCTGGGGCATTCTTCATTGTACAACGCAGAGTTCATCAAAAAACAAGACCATCACAAATATCTTGACTTTCGCTCCACCGAGGGAAACACCTTGCCAAATCACGAACTGCGAATTTAAATCTGCCAGGGATATCTACTAGGTAAGATTTTTTGACCAGGGAAACGTCGGAAATCCATCTTTAAGTACGTTTTCTAGTCAAGCAATGTGCGATTCACATAGAACGTTACAGAGAAGAACGTCTACGTTTCGTCAACGTCTCCACCAATTCACACATGCAGTCAATGCTTGCACCAGCACCGTCACGTAAAATATCAAACGATTGATTTATTTAATGTTATTCATGGTGTCGCCACCTACAACATTTTTAAATTGCAATGCCCTCTTTCGAATCAGCATACCTAGAATCAGTTCTAAATTGTTGTAAAATTCAATGAAAATCATTGAATTCAATCGCTTAAACCCCCCGTAGTCCCGACCCTTATTCAACAATAATAATATATAGACTATTTCTCTCAGCTAGTCGCGAATGAGTTTCACTCCAAAATTTGGAAGTAAGAGCCCCCGCACACTGCAGACTTTTGTCGGCCGATGAATAGATCGGACGACTTAATCAGTATGGAGCGATATGCATATGCGCACACTACACGGATTTAGTTTGGGCCGATAAAAAAGTTTGATGGGCTTCCCGATTGCATTGAAACTATTCTGTCGGCCAGCTATCGGCCGTCCGTTTAATCAGTACTGGCTAACATCGACCAACGCACATACGACGATTGTCTGTCGGCCGATAGTTCAATTCGCTCTCAATTTTGGCATCCGACATACGCGCCGTGCGAATCACTGAGAATGGGATGCACCCAATGCTCTCTGAATCTCTTTTGATTTTCCTTCGCCGTTCTCTTCTCCGTTGACAAACACAACTTAAATACTGTCTTTCGAGAATAGCAAACCACTGTAGAATTTCGCATCAAAATATCACTTATAGGTTTCAAACAGATTTTTTTTTTTATTTTTCACATGCTATCATTATATACAGGGTGGGCCATTTAAAGTGGAAGGATTTGTTTTTGCAATAGCAAAGTAAAGAAGTGAAATTTAATTTTTTTTTTAAATTCATTTATTTTGGTCCAAGGAGATTTGTTCTAACTACTTTTTGATTACGATATCTCGTAAATGACCGCCTCTGGCCTTGACCGCAAAATGTGCCCTTTTTTCGGCATTTTCCATCACTTTGCCCAATGTTTCGGCCGATATGGCAGCAATTTCTTGTCGGATATTGTCTTTCAGCGCAGCCAGGGTCCTTGGTTTACCAGTGTATACCTTGGATTTTAAATATCCCCATAAAAAAAGTCAGGAGGCGTCAAATCAGGTGATCTCGGTGGCCAGTCATAATCGCCGTTTTTCGATATTATTCTTCCGGGGAACATTTCGCGCAATAATTTGGTCGTGGCAGCCGCTGTATGGCATGTAGCGCCGTCCTGTTGGAACCAGTAATTGTCCAATTCATTTTCACGAACAAATGGCAATAAAAAATCGCCTAACTCTTGCGAACGATGGCGACCTGATGTCGATGGAGTCTCTGCAACACTGGCTCGAACGGCATCAATATTCTCGTCGAAACGTCTTGGTCGTTGTCTGGACAGATGACTGGCATTACCAACACTACCAGACGATATAAATTTGGCATATAATCGACGTATAGTGTTGTCTCCAGGCGATGTTTTAACTTTATTTTTATTTTTCCACGCACGTTTAGTTAACACAATTGAGAAGTTATTTTGAATGTACAGCTGAACAATTTCAGCGCGTTGTTTAGGTGTGTATTGTTCCATGGTTAAAATTGTACTGAAATGACGCTTCCAACGCGGTATGACATTTGTTAATCTGACATCTCTGTCAAAAGTTATGGGGTTGCCAGATGCTTCCAATTCAAATGGCCCACCCTGTATCTTATGACAAATTTTAATAGCAACATTCTTCCATTCTTAGAGAATGGAATTTGGAAGAAACCGAAGAGCGATACGAACTAATTGTTGGGTTAATGAGAAACTCAAAGTATAGAAAAAACACAACTTCTGATAAACCCATTTTGCTTTATTTTTTACAAAGCCAATCGTTTAAACTAAGATTACAATCAGAATAAAACGGAATTAACATCACAGCTTCGGTAATAAAAATAAGCTTTAAATATTGGCGGTACAATCATTTCCTTGATCCTAAAATGAAAAAGTGTCCACGTTGACAAGAGGAGAGGGGTATAGGAAAAACCCACGCTTGTCCCTGGAGGGAGAGGAGAGAGTCTAAAATCGTGCTTTTTCTGTCCACGTGGTATGCGGATAGCCTCACAGATACTTGCGAGACGATTTTTATTTATTGAAATTTTGCAAATGGTATACTTACATAACTCTCCTATAGTCGCTCGCAAAATCGTATACTCACCGACTGTGTATGTCTCTGTGATATTGTTTTTGTGTATTTTTGGCGTTATTGGTGTTTCTTTGAAGAAAAAGATATAATTGAATAAAAAAGCTCCAGAAAATATGTTTTCTTTAATTTTATTCAGTTTTAATAGTTATTTTATTCAGCCACCTCATTTACTCTTGGTCTGTCAGACCTATGCGCGAGTATAGGAAGGTTAAGTTTCGTTGGCAATTGAGTCTCTAAGTGAACATTAAAAGAGTAGAGATGAGTTGACGAAGATATAGTGTTGACGTCTGAAGATAACAGGTTAGAATACCCGAAGACTGTTTCAAAATGTGAAAAATTGAATTGAAATTTTTATATTTTGATTGTTTCACCTGGTATATATAGAGGCGCCTTGGTTGCAAGCAAGGCGCCTCTATATATCCCAGGTGAAACAATCATATGAAATGCACTTTCAGCCATATTGGAATTGCTGTCGGTATTGTTTACAAACAGCATCAGAACGCTGCCGGCGGCTCTCTACAAACTGCTGCGACGCTTATTCGAACGATGTCTACTTTGTTCGGCTTTCGCGAATTTATGTGAAAAAGACGGGATGATTTTGTAGAATTTCATTCTCATCCAGTTCATCCACTACTCTCGCATGTGAAAATGCAAAAATGGCGTATCCTATCAATAACAAAACAAACAACCCACGCTCCACAAACCGTAATCCCCTTCTCATTGAAGTGATGATGTTGCTTCACCTGTTATACATTTATACAAGCGCCTTGGTTTACTACCTTTACTACTTCAAAGGTTTCGCTGCTTTCTGCAACGCGCCGTCGGTTGTCAATATCGCGTCACACTCTTGATGATAATCTTCCCACTGTGCTACGCCTGAAGCTCTCCGCTGATTTGTTGTTTTTCATCTCGCCAGTTCTGTTCGATCTCTCGTGTGTTTTGGATGCCTGTTTCCGTCGTTTACTGGGTGAACAAAATCGATTGTTAGAAAAAATTGAATCGTATATTTATCCGTCGTGGCGCACTGACATGTGTTAGTCTGAAAACATACGACTAATTGCAAACCCGCGCGCTAGGAGACCGAAACCGTTGTTTCTCGTAATTATTATATAAGGTTGATCACATCGGATCTGGTTTTTTTGTGTCCCTCTTAGCTGGGTGGCTATTGTTTATCTGCGGAACTCGGCGTGTCCTTGGGCTAACGAAAGTAAAACCTCTTCTGTCCCAGCAAGCAACTCCAGAGACATGGCTGATAAGGTGCGTGTTTGCATTGTTGGCTCTGGAAATTGGTAAGTTGTCTTTGTGTTCTCTATTGAATGCCTTTTTTCTACGAACAATCGATACAAAGATGCATTGGCGCGGTCCGGTTTTTATTCGATGATTAAATAATAATGAATCTTAAGGATGTTGTTACGTAAAGGTATTGTGCAAGGGCAGCAAAAATAAAGGCTTAGAGCGGCGAGCATAGTAATTGTGGTGCGGGTGGTGCTATTCCTGTTGGTGGTGTCCAGGGAAGATAATAGCAAATGTTTTTATTTACATCACATTAGCGAAAAGCGTGGGTGGGAGACAAATGAAAACTGAGCGACGATCTCCGACTGTTGTTTTCTCAGCGATCCTCATTACGGAGCAGCTCTTTACTTTAATTTGCCCTTGAAAAGTGAATTTTCAAAACTTGCATTCAGCGAAGATGGAATAAAATTATCAATTTTTAACTTTTGGAGTATTTTAAAGGTCCAATAAGAGCCCTGGCCTGATTTCCTGCTTCCGTTACTCAGTGTGATAATGGCAATGATAAGGCTGAAGGAAGTGAAGCTAATGGAGCAATTAAAAATATCTAATTCCTTGAATTAGTTCAATTACATGGCACAAAACTAATTAGATCACGTACAATGTATCTGTATCCAATGTTATGTTGTCGACTCACATTCAACGTCGTGACACGACCGTTTCCAGTAGGATATTTAGTAGGATATTCACCTTCTCAATCGTCATTCGAGGAATATGTATTTTTAAAAAAGCGTGTGCGTTCCAAATGTTTGCTTCGCTTATTTCACCCATTGCGATTTAGAGGCGAATGAACTGAAAAGTTTAAAACCTCTAATTCATCACGTTCGTTCGTTCACCCATTGCTTCAATTGTGCATTCTGCAAGGCTCTTTACTGTTCATTTCTTTCCGCGCGATTCATTCAAATCATTTGGAATGGCAAGAAATAGATCAATTGCGTACAATTTTTCCACTATGAGAACAAAAAATACATTGATTGTGTATAAGTAAATATGCATAGACATAGTTGTCCTCCGGCAGCACCTAACGATCGCTTCCAAAAACCAGATAAGACAAAGTTCGTTCTCCGACTGTGGAATATTTCAATCAGATTAACTCCAATAGGAACATGCAGGTACGCCTTGTCTTGCTTTTCCCATTCACCCATTGGATTGTTGGAAAATTCCACATTTTCAAATTGCAACGCAAAGCTCTGGTGTGACCAGGAGTATTGAAGGGGTACGTTTCGGATTGTTGAAAAGATGTGTGACCGAAAAATCTTACATTTGAGTGGCCACTAAGAAGATTTACGGCAATCCATGTTTCACACTGTATTCCATAACCAAAGAAATGTTTTTTGTAAGTGAGTGAAGTTCTAGTACTCGCGTTGACGGCGGAATGGTGTCGACATCTGGATACGACATTAGTTTGTATGAGGCCAACTATTCTCTATCAGATTAATGCAGTTTTAAATTGCTAAAATTTGTATGAAATTTTTTTCTTGGTTTTATTTACCTACTAGAAGTACGTTGCTCTGACCCTAATATTAACTATTTTCTATGAATTTTCAAATATTCTCACTAAAACATACCATTATAATATAAAATTATCTTTAGACACAATTTTTGTATGATATTTTTCATAGAGTACTATTTTGATTTGCGTAAAATAATTTTCGTTCATAATTTTTATATTGAAAGTGTGTTCATTTCTTCTACAAACCCATATTGTCATGCCTACTCCCCCATTCCGTAATACGGAGCTCAATGCCGTCAATGCGGATACTGCCAATTGCTGCTTCCAGAGATAGCTCCTGTCAAGCACTGGGATGCAATCATTTGAGGGGCTTAAATTAAATATTGCCTTGCAGTCTTTCGACACATAGGGTCCTATTATATTAGTCGAATCGAGGATTCGATACAATCACTATACTATCACATCTAGCAAAATCTCGTATTTTGTAAATCGAGATAATCTTGTACCGAGTAGAGGCGAATGAACTGAAAAGTTTAGAACCTCTATAATTCATCACGTTCGTTCGTTCGTACCGAACTCGAATTTCATGTGTTACGATTGCCTATATTTAATGTTTTTCAAAATAAAATATCAGAGACGCAAACCATAACAAAATAATTCTCTGGAGGTATGCGACAAGCAAACCAAACAACTCGAAAAATTCTGAAAGCTGTACCGATCAAGATGGTGGAGTTAACAGGTGGCTCGTAATTTACACTATTTAGAAAAGACGTATGAGGAATGGCAAGACGAAAAGTTTGGATTTGTTTATGTTATTACTTACGTTGATATGGTTACATTTGATTTCGTCGAAGGTATTTGAAGCAGTATAATAAATAAACGGTTGTCGTTGAAAATTGTAACCTAGTAACCTTTATGCATATGCTTCCGCCAACTGGCTCGGCTAATGTGATTCAAGGAATGCTTTGATCGTGGTACCGCCACTGGCGTATAATTTGCAGCTTTGTTTTTTGTGCTGGTTCATAACGGCAATCAACCGTGCCGGCGAAACTGTAGTCAATGTTTAGTGTTGATTGGATACCATCTATGTAAATAAGTTCAAACTTACGGGATACGTCCGAACGGCAATTCTGACATTACGTTTTACCTTCCACTTCACTTATCTTGGTACCGATAGCTTTCACTCGCTCGATGCTATCGAATTTCTCTGTATCTATAATAGTAAAATAGGTCTAACGAGCAAAATTCTGATCGCCTCGGTTTCTATAATAGGGCCCATAGACAATCTCCTGTCACTGAGCAGAGTATGAATACCCGTTAGAGAACCAACGAAAATGGTCATCTCGAATTTATAAACGGGATTTTCTTAAAAATGTCGATTCACACAAAAAACTATCCTATGCAAAATTTCAGCTCCAATGAACTTCATTTACAACCAGGTTTTTCCAATTAAAGCGTTTTTTGTTTATCCTGGCGCGTTTAATGGTGCTAACAGCTGACTGCGATCTGATGTTGTATTCCGCGTAATTGATTTCGCATCCTCAATATTTTTACATAATCGTTCCATAGAACAACAGACCGCTCCCGTTTTCTCCTCAGAAAAGTCTTAATGAACTTGCGAAGCCATTTTCATTAAATATATTTAAAAATAATCTTAATCTCATTTTGAAACAATGCCAATGCTACCAACATAAAACTATAAAAAATACAGACGTTGACTTTTGAAAAAACGGTTTGGTATGCCAACCGAAGCGCAACAGAAAAAAGAAAGAAAACATGTAACATGTATGTTCGCCCAATCACGGGTATAAAAAGCAGCATCGTCCGCTAAGAAAGAGTCAAAGCCATTCTTTGTGTGGACACCAACTGAACAACATCGTTGCTGGACAAGCTGGACAACGAGGGATCGAGTGCCTTTCTCAAGGCAATGAGGGTGGTGGTGTAGTGCTGGAGAAAAGTAATGTTTGACAAGGGCCTTTTTCAGGGCTAGAGACGAATAAACTGATAAAAGTTTAAAGTCTCTATAATTCATTACCTGCCTGTCTAAGAAAGACTCAGTTTTATTCCAGCCATTGTACCGATAACATCAAGCAAATAAATATCAAACCTATCTGAACAGTATTAATCCTTCCAGACCAAGTTTGTAGATCCACATACGAATCCCACCCGAGGTTATTCTGTATGGACACCCGGGGCGAAAGTGTCGGGTTACCCCCCCTTGGATAATTTGGCATCATTTCATAACATCCGGAGAGTGAAGGCATGTTTTATTGAATAAGGGCTTCAGATTCTGCACTGGTCAGCTTGTTAACTAGATCAAAACTCTATCAAGAACTTATGAGGAGTGATCGTCCGAATAGTAGATGCAGCTTACAAGTAGTATGAGTCAATCGAAGTGCTTAAACGAGCAGTATCCTCTGCGTAGAACGAGATACACACTACAACATGGTGCAGCTTGGTCGAAACCAACCCGAATGGGGTATTTGAACTGATTGAGAACTAAAGATGACCTACGAATTAGAAACTTATTGTTATTCATGTGAAATTGACGTTCATTTTGTAAAGGAGTGAGAGTTTTTCCATCTGGTTCTATAAATATGAAACACTGGACTTTCTGTTTTTAGAATGTTTCGCGCCTGAACACAACAATAAAGTTCAAATGGCCAGTCTTTTAAATGAAGATAGTTGTTATATTCTACACTATATACTTCGATTCAACCTACTTCTTACATATCTCTGGAAACTCAAAAAGAATGAGTGGTTCTATAGTTGTGAAACGCAGTGTAGGCCTAGCCCCAAGTTATTAGCAATCAGCTCTTTTTTTTTTTTTTTTTTCTCTATTATAGTGATTTTCAGCACATTTCGGCTGGTTCGTCACTTTTACTTCCATTTTTGGAAGAATGTCGGGAGTGAGAATTGAACTCGTGATCTCTGCGTGAGAGGTATGGATGTGACCACTACGCCAGATCGCCTCCAACAATCAGCTCTTGGAAAGCTCCAGTTATCTTTTCATAAAGTTATCACCACACTACGATAATTGTTTCTTCTTCGTTGGAAAGAATGCTGCTGCATTTATGTTTATGAATGAGTAGCGTTCCTTAATCCGATTTTCCAATGTACTCTTTAGTATACCGAAGTGTTTTGCGGTCTCCCGGATCGGAAATCTTTGCTCCATATTTTATTGGGTTTGTGACATACTCTTATGAAACTTCTTCAATAAGAAATTTCATCGTTAACTTCAGAATGTCTTCTGAATGTATTTTTTATTCCAGACATGAGTTTGTGAAATACAAATATATGTTTTGATTTATTACATTTATTACGTCAACAGTTGGGTATTTTACTTGACACTATCCTAAATTGATACAATATTAACGAAAGATGTTATTATGTTTTGGCATTATATTAAATATATTGAATAACTTCCCAGATTCTGAAGCATTACGATATACAATTTTAGATTCAATTATATACATTTTGTTTTTGTTTTGTGTTTTAAGTATGGCCTATTATAAAAAGATATTTCTTTTACGATAATACAACGATATGTGAACTGAAAAAATCATGACTTTTGAAGATTCTAATTGATGGTTACCACGAATTGTTGAAAAAGAAATTGCAGCGAAATTAAAAAGATAGGAGAATTGTTATGAACAAATTGTAGAGCGACTAGAGAGATTTAATTAGTTTGAGAGAAACAATAAAATTTTCATGATTTTTTGGAATAAAATAAATAACAGCGAAAAATTAGTTTTTCGCTTTTATATACCTAATCATTTCGAGTGTTGATTTTTGCTACAAAAATTGAGAAAAAATCATGAAGCCACACTTTTGTCAATATTTTAAATTTTGAAGAGCCGGTTTGCTACGCTTTAGAGAAAGCCAAATTTTAGCTAATATGACTAGAGCTATATGGCCATCTAGTTCTCGATATAAATGTTCCGTCAGTTTCTATGGGGCACTTATGTGCATATACCAGCGTCTTGAGGGGTTATTCTAGTGTATTTCAGACCTTTTTTTGACTCCGAAAAAACAAAACAAAAAATATTTTTACTATCCGTTATATCATTATTTGTTTATCTATCTTTTAACAATAAAGCAAAAAATTAATGGAAAAAAATCATAATTAGAATAGTTGATGCTGATGAAGTGAGGGGGTTCAAAAAAAAGTTGTGCCATGGCGTACACGATTTCAGCTTTTCTGGTTATCTGAAACAAAACAATCGAACAGATCGGACAAGTCAAAAACATGTTTTTGACTAAACGTTTGAAGAAAAAAACGCGGTCAAAAGGTTTTTTTTACGTTTCCACATTTTTTTAAATAGTAAAATAAAAAATTAAAATATTTTTTTATTGGTTAATGCAATCGAGATTTGCATACAGACTCTATTCAAATAAATTCTATATAAATCGGTTCAGTAGAACTTGAGATATCGTATACGCCATTTTGAAAAAACTAGTTTCGAGTAGAACGCGTTTGAAGTTTTTCATGAAGGCCACACTAGATAAGAGCTGCATCACTAAAATGGCCACGACCATGGCAATTTTAGGATTTTTGAAAAGTCCTTTCTTAACACGTTCGTCGCCTAAACAGATCCGGCCGAGGAAAATTCGGAAAATTGAATTCCCATATGTTCTCCAACTACATCATGATAAGCGTTGTTAGTCCATTCGATGTTTGCGCTAACGGAATTGATTTTTGTTCGAAAATGTAAATGGATTTTCAGGCGAAATAACGCACTATTTTATCTTCTATCTATACGTACAACCATTCCATGTCAAACCGATATAGTGATTCCCAGACTTTCGTCAAAAGCGGTAATTTTGTTCTTTATCGAAAAACATTGGACCCGTATTTTTTGTTTTTGTTAGGGTGACCATATCTATTTTAGGGTGATCCAAAAAATATTTTTTTTCCTCTTTTTTCAAAAATTCATCACTTTTGAACCACTGAACCGATTTAGTTGATCGATATATCAAACTGAAGTCAATGAGCTAGCCTTTTATTAAAAAATATTGAACCTACAAAAAATAATAGGCCTTGTTTCTGTTATTACTGATTGTAGTCGTTTTTTATTGTTTTCATGGTTTTGGACTATAGGGCGGTATATATTTAAAAATTTTTTCTTGAAGGCTTGGGATATATTTACATAACATATCCCGATATCAGAGATGTTTCTTTCGTTTTTGAGATATGATTTTTCAAAGTTAACCGGTGGTCCGAAAAATCATTTTTCTCCTTTTATCTAAAAATGACTTTGCAAAAATTCATAACATTTGAACTGCTGAACCGATTTAGATGATCAACATATCAAATTGAAGTCAATAAGCTATGAAAAAATATCACACTGGTGAGAAGATTGGATTCTAGTCGCATAGGTCTAGTCTAGTCACATAGGAATATTGAACGAAGACTTAAAACATGTTAAACTTGCAAAATAATAACTAAAAACGAAAAACAACACCTCTCTGATTTTCGGATATATTATGTAAAAAAAACTCCCGCTTTCCCGAAAAAAATATGAAAAAATATAGCGCCTCTATCTTTAACTAACTCAATCAATAATTACAATCCAAATTTTTAGAGAAAGTTATATTTTTTCAAAGGAAACAAACTCATAAACTTCAATTCTGAATCTATATAAATAAAAATGGATTGCCAAATGTGTTGATAGGCTATATTTTGTTGTATTCGTCTCTGCCCCTAAATCAATGCACAATGGTCCAGGAGATGTATTTAAGTGGAAAGTGGAAAGAAGTTAGAGCTCGACAGATATTCTCTAGATAAAAACTGTCTTCCACAAAGTTGTTACATACGATAGAGCGCTCATTTTTATGTCATCAAAAATAGGGTGAACAAAATTGTGGATGAAATAAAAAATCTAACTTTCTTATCTTTATAGATAGAGGTAAACATGGTTCGACAATGTTGTAGTCCTAGTTATTTGAGACATCTTTGTAGAACGAAGTATTTTTCTATCTCTTGAAATAACCGATATTTCAACAATTTCGACAATTTTGGTCACCCTATTTTTGATAACATAAAAACCAGCGCTCTATCGTATGTAACAACTTTGTTGTGGACAGTTTTTGTCCAAAGAACAAATATCTCGTACAAAGTTGTTTTGGCGCTTTCTATCTAAGTTGTATTAGGGTAACCATGAAAAAGCGGTTTTTTTTTGCTTTCACTTTTATATTTCAAATTCTACATCAAAATTGTCTTGGTACGACTTCTAGATATTATCAATACCAACATTTTGCGATGCAGAACTTGTTAATATCTTAATCCTACTTAAAGTTATTGATGTGTTTTTACCCAAAAACTCATGATTTCAATTTTAATTTACTCAAACATAAAAAATAACATGGTTTTGAAAATCACATATGATATGGAGTGAAATTTTTTCTTTCAAATTCCGTCAACAAAAATTTTTTATGTTTGCCCCAGAAAGAATGCCAAACAAATGGAAAGAGCGTGTTTTTTGGGAAAAATTATCAATAACTTTGAGTGAAGTTGAGGTATTGACAAGTTCTGCATCGCAAATTGTTTGTATTAGTAAGTTCTAAGAGTCTTCCGAAGACAGTTTGTATGTAGAATTTGGCATAAAAAGTAAGAGCAAAATGGTGGCCCTAACGTAACATAGAATAAAGGCGCTATATCGGTTATTTCAAGAGATAGAAAAAAAAACTTTGTTCTACAAAGATGCCTCAAATAACTAGGACTACAATATTGTCGAACCATGTTTACCTCTATCTATACAGATTAGAAAGTTATATTTTGTATTTCATCGACAATTTTGGTCACCCTCTTTCTTATAACATGAATATGAGCGTTCTATCACATGTAACAACTTTGTCGAAGACAGTTTTTGTCTAGAGAATAACTGTGGAGCTCTAAATGCTAACTTTCACTTAAATGCATCTTCTGGACTATGTTACGGAGAGATAAATTGAAAAAAATTCGGAAAATGCGAAAAATCGGAAAATTGTATTCCCACATGTTTTGGTAAGCCTTGTTAGTCCATTCGATATTTGCGCTAACGAAATTGATCTTTGTTCGAAAGTGGGAATGGATTTTCATGGTAAATAATGAAATTCTATATCTACTATCTATGTAAATAAAAATGGATCGCCATACGTGTTGCTATGCGCAAGATCCGAGGAAGGAATCGACCGATTTGAGTCGCCTGTATTTTATTGTAGGGGAAGGGTGGTAAAGACGGACACCTTAAGTAAAAGTGGTTTTTTTTTGAATTTCACAAAAAATAAATAGCTCTCTCCCTACTAATCGATAGTCTAGGTCTGTTGTAAAAAATAAATCTTGTATATTCGAAAACATAAGAACGAGTCGGGAATAACGGACACTTGAAAGGAAACATGGACACCTGGGATGGGAAAGATGGACACTACCTGAAAAGTTATAATTTGAAATTCAAGTTGATGTACTCAGCAGGTTTTTGAGGGTTTCAAATAGACCTTGCAAATGATTGAACAAAAAAGCTTAACTAAAATCACCTAGAATGGCTTTGTATTTTTTCTCATTTTTTCATGACTTAAACAGCTTCCGACATCCGGAATGACAGATTCGGATAACATTTTAAAACCCGCTAAGCTAGAATTTTCCAGACATCTGAGTTGGTTTATCGAACGAATGCATCAGTCCGGCTTTTCCGTCAGTTCGAAAGCCAATTTTCTGACTTCCGTCACGGACTCCCCACAGAATCCCCTATCTAGGTCGAGGAGATGTCGATACTTACAACGATTCTGTCTCTTCCACTTGAATTTTCCTGTTCATGCTGCTGACTGAAAACTCTCGGAATTAGTCCTAGCTGTGATGCAAAATTGGAATTTTTGAGGTGCCGTATGAGTGTTGTTCCTGGAATGTTGGAATTCAACACAGCTGTGTTCAGAGGGAACCATCCCTTAACACTTCCTTCCATCCGTTGGTTCGGTTGCTCTTGCACACGTAGTTAGTGGGCAACTGTTTAAGAAGAAGGCGAGTATTCGAATTGTTTTCAAAATAACATGCTCGTCTTTCCTTTCGGTGGAGTGTCCGTCTTTCCCGACTTGATTAGTATTTTTTAACATCAATATTCCTGCAGTAAAAGCGAGAAAAATTACCGCTGATTCGATAAAAAGAAAGGAAAGTAATGGTAAAACACTCACGTAACGAAAAGTACTACATCGATAATTTTTATGGTTTTATTTACAATTTTGACAGAAGACCAGCAAGTTGCACACAGTAAATGTCAAGGGTATTGATATTCAAATTTAAATTGAAGATGTAATTTATCAATTATACATAAGTGTCCATCTTAAATGCCCCGTCCGTCTTTCCAGACTTTCCCCTATTCGTCTGTATCAAATTTGTAATCCATGTAATAAAGAAAGATTGTTTTTTTTTTGCAAATGATTATAGAATCTTAAATGAGAATTTTGTCTGAAAATAATTTAAATATTATGACGAGATTTTTAGGAAAAAAAAATGTAAAACGAACAATTCGGATAATTCGGACAAACGGACAAGATCAATTAACCTATTTTAGTTCAAGCGTTCAAAAAAATCGAACATGAACATTGATAATTTTTCTGGTTGTGGAAAGCAACCATATGGTAAGTTTTTGGCATCAAATGATAGCTTAGTTTCTTAGCTACCACTTACTATCAATTTTCTTCAATTTTTTGTACCATTTTTGGGCAGTAAATTCGGGTTAGAGCAACTATGCGCGGAAAGTACATAGCCTAACAAAAAACAAAACCTTATAAAGTGCGAAAATCTGTATACTTTTCCACAGTATCACTCTGATGAAAGAACACAGATTGTGATGTAGGAAAAAAACATTGGATTGAACCTCCAACAGTAACAATGTAGATTTTGGCCAATGTTTTTATTTGGAGATTTTTCGATTTTTTGTCATTTTTCGGAAAACGGGAGAACGGAAAAAATAATTCTTGAAGATAGGAGATAGTATCTGTAACGCCATTAATCAAAATTACTCTAATAGCTTTCGTTAAAAAAATATTTTTACAGCCTGGGTTAAAGAGTAGTTCTAGGATTGAACTCAAGATCGTGCTTAGTAAGAAAATGTGAATGTTCAAATGTGTTGATATCAAAAATCATTTTTAGGAACTTTTTGAAAGTTCGCCGGGTGAATTAGTTATTCATATATTTATATAACAAAAACACAATCTAACCATACTTTCCTTGCTTTTTTTTCTCACTCTAGGGGCTCGGCGATCGCCAAAATCGTCGGCGTCAATGCCAAGCGGCTGCCAAATTTCGAGGATCGCGTCACAATGTACGTGTACGAGGAGATGATCGACGGCAAGAAGCTCACAGAAATCATCAACACAACACACGAGAACGTCAAGTACCTGCCTGGACACAAACTGCCCGAGAACGTCGTAAGTATGGTTCGCATTCGGTTCTATTTCAGACAGAGTGCAGCATGTGGAGTGCAGCAGAGCATGCATTTGGGGCGGATCGGGAAGGGCACCGCATCATTCGTTGCTTATTTATAATTGCACCTTGTACTTGACGAGCGGCCAAGATCGAAATAACACGGTCAATCGGACCTTGAAGACACCGTCGTTATAATGTAAGAGCAACAAGATTGAATCGTTCGTTTAGAATTATCATTGATTGTTTCTAATGGATGGAAAACTTTGTTGGTTCTGTCTCAATAATGCTTTGATAAGTGAGTGAAGCGCACCCTTTATCAAGGGACATAATTGAGGGATGGACAAAATATCGCCCCTTCCGCCTAGACACAAAACGTAACGCACTCACTTTTATTGTTTCATACTCGGCTGCATTTTGTATGACTTCCCGACCGGTTGATTAAATTTTATCTTATCAGTTGTTGCTTTATGGACATTGTTACATCAAACACAGAGCTAATCTTATCGACTGCTAAAATGTTTGGGGATTAATTGAGAGCAAACTAAAGCACTGATCGTGTTCATCGGAACCCCGCCGCTTGTCACATTTTTGTTTTTGACCGGAATGGACAAGTGCATAGTTCAAACTCTAAATAACTGATAACAACGATGTTGACCTTTTACTGCTGGATGTTGTTGGATTCGTAATCCCGTCTGCGACGTAACTGTCGTCAATGGATGAAATGTGGGTTCGTCTACAGCAGGGGTTCTCAAAATGGTCGATATCGGCATTAGTAGGAATAGAAAGAAAGTCTCCAGGTTCACCTCATAACACTGATTTTTTCAATTTGTTTTATCATTAACGTGCGATTTTGACGTAGAACTACGTCTTTCAGGAAGGGTACCAAATCAGAAAACAGGTCATGTTTTCATGAAATAAAGTTAACGTTAATAACTATTTTCACTGTGAACAAATTCCCATGATTTGCATACCAATCGAATCGGAAATTCTCTAAGATTTGTACATTACAATTCGCTAATCTCTAAACGGTTTAAATTCATGAGAACCGGAAGAATTTCCTTTTTCCCATATATTTGTTCTGCCGATTTGTGTGCTAACCCTACCCGTATTTCGAATGCTTATAACTCGAACATTTCTTAATAGATCGGAAAGATGTTCGCATCAATTGATAGGAAATATTTCTACGCGTCTATCATAATTAATAAAATGTTATTTTTCATGAGATGAACAATAGAATAACTGTAAAATGTCAACCGTTATCTAAACTGCCAAGTTTTGATTGGCCCGATTTACGGTTTCCCCAACACAGACTTCAAAATCGATGTACCTGTGGAAATCCGCTTTGCAAATATACATGCAAGTCGGGGGTATTTTTGTTCCCACCGAGCTGTGTTTCCCTAATACGCACTTCAAAATCAATGTGCCTAGGGGAATCCGCTTTGCAAATACATGCAAGTTGGGGGTATTTTTTTCCACTCAGCAGTCCCTAACACGGCTTTCAAAATTAATGCGCCTGGGGAAATTTTTTGAAAATACATGCAAGTCGTAGGTATTTTATGGTGTTGAGTACTTCTGTACTCGCTTGTTGTTGTGCATACCGGAATATGTTTCCCTAAAACGTACTTTTAAACTGAGAAGCCTGGGAAAATCGTCATTTCAGATACTAGAGATGAATGAACTTTCGCGGTTCGAGAACTACGTAAATATGAGATGTGCAATAATTTTAGAGGGAAATGTAAAATACAATGATCGTTTGACAATTCTTCCGTTCACATATTTTGGTAGTCCTAGGCATCATGTTAAACGTAAAGGACGTTCATCAATTTCACTTGTAACGAAGAACATAATCTGTTACCAAAATTTCGATGCATTGTAAAATTCTAAGTGGCAAACAAGTGGATTGCATAATATAATTGCGTAGTTCTACGTCGAAAATAGGCGGTCGTGTCCTAGATACAACCCCTTACAATTTTTTTAATTCTTTTTCGAAAAACATAACTGCCTAATTCAGTATTTGTAATTTATTTGAAATACCATATTTACAAATAAATTAATATTTATATAATTTCACGTATATTATTTGATTGAATTTTAAAGAGAAAATGATTTCAAGTTTACCCACTTGACCCATGGTTGCCAGACTTCCAGATTTCTCAGGAATCTTCCAGACTCTAGTAAAGCGTCCAGATATCCAGACCATCCTTTGTCTAGTCTAGACTTTCCGTACTTTGCCCAGACTTTATCAAAGTTGAAAAAATTCTGCAATCACTTTTGAATTTATTGAGTTGGTTTGGAAAGCTAGTTTGTGCTAGTTTTATTGAAACAGTTATTCAAAATGGCATCAATGATATCACCGAAGGGATTGGGAGACCAGACTGAGCTGGCTTTCTCAGAGCACCGATAAGCATGCTGGTTTCTACAAAGTATGTAGTAAAGACATAAAGTGTCTTGGAGGATTGAAGGATTTCTTGAAGCACGCTGCGACTGAGAAGCACAAAAGCGAGTGCTCACGAATGTTCTCCAAGATGGTCAACATGAGGAGCCCATTAGTCATTTGCGAAGCAATTTTTTCACAGATGAGTTCATGCAAACGCTAAAACATCTAAAGCTGCGTTTGATCAACAAATTACGAGAGCTTGGAAAATGTGTGAGTTGGAACAACGTCTGAACTACTCATTAGAAAGTACATAAACGATGAAAAAATATCTGTTGATCGGCTCAACGAATTTGAGGCAACTTCAACGACTAGGTTATGATTAATCTGCTGAACCCGTCCAATGTCATCAGAAGAAAACATCAAACTATTCTACCGCTTACTGAAAATTTTCCTAATCCGGAGAAATGATTCAGGAATTCAGAGAGCTGCGCAATGTTGATTTTTCAGACTATTCTCCGGATGAACGAACCAATGTAGTTAAGTTTTGAGGTAAAGTTCTAGCCACAACTACTCGTGGTGGTGAAATTGCATTCCCGCAATTAAGAAAATTTATCCTAAAAAATTACTGAATACCGAAGAAAGTGGTTTGGTGCATATATCTGCAGTTTAAGTAAAATGCGTCGATATATGATAAGAAGAAATATCTGTTAAACCATGTTTTGCAAATCAGACGTAAAAATGTTTAACTTTAAACTTTTGCAGTTCTAGACCTGAGAAGGGCATGGCATGGCATGGACAAACTCAATCCAAAATCCTTCTTCACCTGCCTTGAGAAAGAGACTGCATTGTCATTGCTCGTCAGCAAACCATGTCCGCTTCCACAAACATCAAACGACGTTCTCGTGAAAATGTTCAATAAAATTCGCAATTAAATGTAAAAAATGTTGACAAAAATCCACACAAATCCAAACTTTAGATTTTTCAACATCCAGATTTCGGTTCAATTCACATGGCAACCCTGGCTTAACTCTTTATAAGGCCGTGTAAACATGGCAAGGAATCGATTCAAAACTCAGAGAACACAATCCTTACAATAATTTGAACAGATTTTTTTCTGCTAGCACTTTTGGTTAAGCAAAATTTGGAAATAATATTCCAAATGCGGCAAAAAAATTGTAAGGAGTTGTATCTAGGACACGACCGCATTTTTGACGTAGAACTACGCAATTATGTTATGTAATCCACTTGTTTACCACTTCGAGTATTAATTTAGAATGCATCGAAATTTAGGAAATAACTTTTTAGTTTTTTTATTTGTTACTACTTTAGTAGCAAAAATTTTCATTTGAAATTCGATCAACCACGAACTGGTAGGCCTGGCCTGGTAAACTGATAGAGAATGATATGGATATCGCTACCAGACTGTAGATTTACATATTATATATAATATATTCATATATTACATTTACGATTGAACCAGCTCCAGAATTTCTCATTCCCACTCAGTTATCGATCACAAACTACAAACACTTTTTCTCCTATATTCCGCTTGAGGTGGAATCGAACCCCACAACATGCAACAGTAACGTTTTCCTACGGGGATTTGAAAGCATGGTTCCATGAAATATACGTTGTATCTAAATAAATGCAGTTGTATCTAAATCAAATATCTATATTCCAAAATACTGGAAACATTCCCATATTCGCAAAACTTGCCCTATGCATCTTTTTTGTCGTAGCAAACTTTGATACAGAGGGCTTCCTCTTCTTATATCAAGCTGTGCATTAGGATTAGGCATGAAAGATATCCGCTCACTCGAAACTGTGGTTTCATTCCATCCTTTTTTATTTTTGCTTTACGCCTCTAGCCCTGGGGCCCTTGTAAAAATTGTAGAAAAATGGGTGGGTTATATCTATGATATAACGGCAGGGTTGACGAATAAATTATCGATTGAATGAAACAACTTTCGAATTCAATTGAATTCAACATATTTGATTTGTAAGTAAAAAATCTGCCTCTTTATTCAACTGACTTTAATCCACATTTCCATTTCCCCCTGATACTAATTTTGTACACGCGTACGCACGTCCATATAAAGAGTAACGAAAACTTGATTCCTGATGCAAAAAAGTAGTTACCCCATCAATGGACGGTTTTTTTTCTACCCATCGTGAACTCAAACCAACTAACTTAGACATTTATCAAGTATGCTATAAAGGTCCTCGCATTAATATTAGTAAGTATTAGGCGTGCAAAATAGCGCACACACACTGCACGCTATTTTATACGTGTGAGTAGTTTTCGTGTACGCTACAAAAAAATCTAGCTCACCTGTAGCGTTTGTCAAACCACGGTGAACTCAAACATCGATGCATGCAAACGTGCATGGGAGAGAGAGAGAGAGGAACGAATTCGTTTTGGGGGAAGTCACTTCAAAATGCAATGAGGACAATTTGACTGGGAAGAATGGAGTGATATAGTCGAGTCGGTAGAGGCAGATAGCGACTAAACGCCCGACTGACTGTTCAGTCGTTTTGGCGGAGAAACTGCGTGAAGAGCCAAAAGTCATTTACCGACTGACTATGGATATAGTCAGTCGGTTAGTCAGCCGACTATCCTCAGTTGACTATGAGTATGCCGCGCCCTGCCTAGGACTACCAAAATATGTGAACGGAAGAACTGTCAAACGATCATTGTATTTTACATTTCCCTCTGCACATCTCATGTTTACGTAGTTCTTGAACCGCGAAAGTTCATTCACCTCTAGTATCTGAAATGAAGATTTTCCCAGGCTTCTCAGTTAGAAAGTACGTTTTAGGGAAATAAAAAAAAATACTCCGAAATATTCTGTTCTGCACAACGACAACGACAAAAACACCCCGACTTGCATGTGTTTGCAAAGCGGATTCCCCCAGGCACATTAATTTTGAAGTCCGTGTTAGGGAAACATAGCACGGTGAGAGCCCCCGACTTCCATGTATATTTGCAAAGCGAATTTCCACAGGTACATCGATTTTGAAGTCTGTGTTGAGGAAACCGTAAATCGAGCCAATCAAAACTTGGCAGTAAGAGCGTTCAGATAGCGCTTGACATTTAACAGTTACTAGCTAACCCGGCGAACTTCGTCCCGCCCATTTACTTGATTAATTCTCGAGTAATGCAGAAATTTGTGTTTTATTTGTATGGCAGCCACCCCTAAGAGAGGGAGGAGGGGTATCTAACCACCATAGAAACATTCATTGCACCCTAAAGTTTCCATATGCCTAATTTGGTTTAATTTGCTTGATTAATTCTCGGGTAATGCAAAAATTTGTGTTTGATTTGTACGGCAGCCCCCTCTAAGAGAGGGGGAAGGAGTATCTTAACACCATAGAAACATTTATTGCATCCTAAAACCTCCACATGCCAAATTTGGTTTCATTTGCTTGATTAATTCTCGAGTAATGCAGAAATTTGTGTTTCATTTGTATGGCAGCCCCCTCTAAGAGAGGGGGAAGGAGTATCTTATCACCATAGAAACATTTATTGCACCCTAAAACTTTCACATGCCAACTTTGGTTTCGTTTGATTGATTAATTTCCGAGTAATGCAAAAAATTGTGTTTCATTTGTATGGCAGCCCCCTCTAAGAGAGGGGGAAGGAGTATCTTATCACCATAGAAACATTTATTGCATCCTAAAACCTCCACATGCCAAATTTGGTTTCATTTGCTTGATTAATTCTCGAGTAATGCACAAATTTGTGTTTCATTTGTATGGCAGCCCCCCCTTTGAGTGGGGGAAGGACTGTCAAACCATCATAGAAACATTTATTGCACCCTAAAACTTTCACATGCCAACTTTGGTTTCATTTGCTTGATTAATTCTCGAGTAATGCAGAAATTTGTGTTTAATTTGTATGGCAGCCCCCTCTAAGAGAGGGGAAAGGAGTATCTTATCACCATAGAAACATTTATTGCACCCTAAAACTTTCACATGCCAACTTTGGTTCCGTTTGATTGATTAATTTCCGAGTAATGCAAAAAATTGTGTTTCATTTGTATGGCAGCCCCCTCTAAGAGAGGGGGAAGGAGTATCTTATCACCATAGAAACATTTATTGCATCCTAAAACCTCCACATGCCAAATTTGGTTTCATTTGCTTGATTAATTCTCGAGTAATGCAGAAATTTGTGTTTCATTTGTATGGCAGCTCCCCCTTAGAGAGGGGGGAGGGGTCTCAAAATATCACGAAAACCTTCCCCGGCCCCAAAAACCCCTACATACCAATTTTCATGTCGATCGGTTCAGTAGTTTCCGAGTCTATAAGAATCAGACAGACAGACAGACATCACTCCATTTTTATATATATAGATTCAAATGTTCATCTCATGAAAAATAACATTTTATTAATTGTGATAGGCGTGTAGAAATATTTTCTATCAATTGATGCAAACACCTTTCCGATCTATTAAGAAATGTTCGAGATATAAGCATTCGAAATACGGGTAAGGTTAGCACACCAATGTGCAGAGCAAATGTATGGGAAAAAGGAAATTCTTCCAGTTTTCATGAATTTAAACCGTTTAGAGATTAGCGAATTGTAATGTATAGCATATCAAACAAATCTTCGAGAATTTGAGATTCGATTGGTATGCAAATCATGAGAATTCGTTCACAGTGAAAATAGTTATTAGCGTCTAGCGTTTTCTGATTTGGCACCTTTTCTGAAATACGTAGTTCTACGTCAAAAGAACATTTTCTGTAGGTGGCAATGTAGTTGTTACGGCCTTATAACAGGTTGACCAACCGCAAAGTCTCTAAATTAGTAAAAAGTTTGTATGAAAAAGACAAAAACTAGAAATAGATTTTTGTTTTAAAAATTTGGCTATAGGGATCTGAGGTATCACTTAATTCTGGAAAAGGGGTCTATTGCCCAAAATAGTTTGAGAACCCCTTGTCTACAGTGACACTGAGCGCTGTTAGCATTATCAGAAGACATTGACATTGGTCGTTGCCGGGAACAAACTTGTAATAGCTTCACCTCCAACGTTTGTAGTAAGTAGAACGGAAGAGAGGCAGAGTGATGGTTAATTACGCTTGCAAGTGTCATATCAGCGTGACTATCGACTTATTTAAGCTTGAGTTCTCATCCCTCCGCCGATGCATACCATTATAAAGGCGCCTCGCGAGACTGTTACGATTACCCTGAATTTTCATACACATTCAGTGCAGTTGTCCATCTAACGATATCACGTCACGCTAAATCACACAAGAACATTAGCGTGCGAGGTACAGTGGCTGTTTATCGCTGTTGAAGATTCAACAAGTCTCTAGACTTGATGATGGAAGATTTGTCACCATTTTAGGTGATATAACAGACATTCATCACCAAGACAGCTCGCAAGATGTAAAGCATTACATACAAACGGCATAAAAATAACTCAAACAGATTTTCGTTCTCTTTGCGCGCCTTGAGAGCGAAACCAATATTGGTTGCATAATCGATGGTTTGGTTTAGGGGGAACAAAAAGACAAAAATCAACTCATCAACACCTGATCGCTATTTTAGTGTAGAAGCCAGCGCCAAAAGGATACCACCACTCGGTTACCGATTAAAAATGTAAATCAATGTCTAGCTCAGTGACGCGACCAGCCTTGTCGATCTTCGACTTGAACTCGAGAGTGCAGCTCGGCGAACCAGTATCAGAACCGGTGTATGTGGTGGTAACGGCTCCCCTAGGGTACAGCCCCAACTTGTTGCGATATGATGCCCGGAGCTTTTAGCTTTTTGCAGTCGCCCCGAAAACGGTCCACCCTGTGGGCTACATATATCGAGCATGTAGCAGAATGAAAAGTATAAATTAGAATATACTTAAAACGAAGGAACAATGTCCGCCTAGAATAGCGGGCCACAAATGTCGATTTGCATTTTTCGCGACTATCGGCATGAGGAACTCAGGTGAATATTGCTTGCTGGCGTAGTTTATCTTCGATAATCAATGCAAGTTGAAATGAATAATTGCATAGCTCCCATGACTCATTGCTGTTTTCGATTGTCTGAGACGGCGTTTTCACGACCAATCAATAAGTATATCTCACGTAGAAACTTGAGCTGGTTGTTAATTCATCCCCCACCTGATAGGTTTGCACGTTTTATATTACACTGGGCGCTTCATTACGATAGTGGCGTAGCCATGCACTTGACCTAAGAGAATATGATACGCCCGCTAGGTAGTGGGAGAGGTTCAACCGAAGAAAGATGTAGTTGAATCTCAACGAGGGAAAGTACGCAAATACGCATTTGTTGAACTTGTGAAACTCGCCAGCTCATTAATGCGAAGTGTATGCTTTGCGCGTTGAATAAAATTTCGCTGCGTTTGAGCTAATCTTGTCGATACCAGAAGTTTTACATCAATCTAATCCACGGTCGTAGTAACAGAGACGAACCAGCCCAGAAGGTTGGAAGTAAATTTACATCGTTTGAAGTGAGTAAATAATTTTCCACTAGGTTCAGTTTCCATTCATCCAAATTGGGCTGAAAAATTTAGAAATGTGTTCCACTGGAATATTTCGCTAGAACTGTCATTTGCAGAATAGGGCGAGAAACAGCGCGCATGTATATTTTTATGAAACTGTTTGCAAAACCAAATGGTATAACATTATTTGCCCATTCTTTACCATGTTATACCTTCGTTTGTTCGAAAACATTTGAGAATTATTGGAAAAACATTTTGACGTAACAGCGATAATGACGATATAATGGGAGGCGATCTGGCGTAGTGGTAACATCCATACCTCTCACGCAGAGATCACGAGTTCAATTCTCACTCCCGACATTCTTCCAAAAATGGAAGTAAAAGTGACGAACCAGCCGAAATGTGTTGAAAGTCACTATAATAAAGAAAAAAAAAAAAATGACGATATAATGACGTCGCACCATCTTTATGCACCTGGTCGTGGTACCGAAAGTTTGTTTTCCTGAACTTACCCAAGGTCAGCGGCAAACCCGGCATTTGCCGGGGGCGCTGGCCCTTTAGGGCGCCAAAATCCAGGAATTTTGAATAGCAATTTTTCCTACAATTGTAATGGCAGCTTGTCAACTTCACTGGACCATTGTGTGATAGAATGATGGCAAAATCTGGCAAAATCCTGTTCTGAAGACACTCCTCCTTGTAATTGTTGTCTTCGCTGTAGTTGTGGAACCGTTGTCTTCGTTCCACAACTACAGATCCCTTGCCAAATCGTCAACCTACAGGCAAATTTATCTGCGTAAACAAATTTGAACCTTCCCTACACTTGACAAGGTAAAATTTGTTACCGACTATTTGTCTAAAAATCCATTTTTACGTACCCTATATATTTTTTAGATAAAACAAAATAGAGTTAAATTTCAGGCAAATTTATTTTATCTCTTTCAAAATACGATTCATCTGAAGCAACACACAATGTGTCAACGCTTGACCCAGTTCTCCATGCATCCCTGGTAGGCCAACGAAAGGATGGCTTTTAGTTCCCTCGTCGCATTCTCTTCGATCTCATCGATCGACTGAAAGCGCACCATCAGGTGAATACGGTGCTTACTCGGTGGTTTTTACTTGATGTTTGCCAAATAATTCTGGCTCGGTGCGATGGCGCGTTATCATCATGCAAAATCCAAGAATTGTCGGCCCACATTTCTGGTCGTTTGCAACGTACACAGATGCTGTAAAATGCTTCAAAACGAATAAATAATATTCTTTGTTGACTGTCTAGCCCGGTGGAAGGGGCTCATAGTGCACTATGCGTTGACAATTGAAGAAAACAGTCAGCATGACCTTCACTTTTGAAAGGATTTGATGTGGTTTTTCTCGTCTTCGAAGCGCCACTCGGACGATTCTTGCTTTGTTTATATTTCAAATTCATAGACCCATGTCTCGTCGCCCGTAATTATGCGTTTCACTGTGTTCTACTAGTCAAGCCCTTTCGTTTGATACCCATATTGATGGGGTTCTGAGAAAATGTGTAATCCGCCATTTTGTAGTGGCCACCATCTTATATTTGTATTTTTAATAAATAACTGTATTCTACTTGTCAAGCAATTTGATACCCATATTCATGGGGTTGTGAAAAAATATATTTGGCGCCATCTTGTGGTGGCGGCTATTTTGGATTTTCATTTTTCGTAAATAACTGCGTTCTACTACTCAAGCTCTTTCATGTGATACCCATATTTGCTATTCAATATGCAATTATTATACAAATTAGTCAAAATTTCCGAAAATCAAAAATAAAATGCACCGGATGATCGAGTCTAAAATTCTGGATTATCGAATCCCGGATAATCGAGTCCGACCTGTATTGAGTTTCGTTTTTCATTATTTTTTATTCACAACAGGTTGCCGTTCCGGACGTGGTGGAAGCCGCCAAGGATGCCGACATCCTGATCTTCGTCGTACCCCACCAGTTCATCCGAGGGCTCGGTGCCCAGCTGTTGGGTAAGATCAAAACCACCGCCGTCGGACTCTCGCTGATCAAGGGTTTCGACATTGCCGAGGGTGGCGGCATGGAACTGATCTCGCACGTCATCACAAAGCATCTGAAGATCCCCTGCTCGGTGCTGATGGGTGCCAACCTGGCCGGCGAGGTCGCCGAGGAGAAGTTCTGCGAGACTACGATCGGCTGTCGGGACATGAAGATTGCCCAGGTGTTCCGGGATTTGTTCCTGACGCCCAACTTCCGGGTGGTCGTTGTGGCTGACGTGGACGCGGTGGAGATTTGCGGTGCCTTGAAGAACATTGTGGCGTGCGGGGCTGGGTTTGTGGACGGTATGGGACTGGGCGACAACACCAAGGCGGCCGTCATTCGGTTAGGTTTGATGGAGATGATCAAGTTTGTGGATGTGTTCTATCCGGGAAGTCAGCTGTCGACATTCTTCGAGAGCTGCGGGGTGGCGGATTTGATTACTACGTGTTACGGTGAGTAGAACATTACGAAAGCGTGAAAAGAAATGTGTTATGAACTAACGGGAAAACGCAATGTAGGTGGCCGTAATCGCAAGGTGTCGGAGGCGTTCGTGAAAACCGGTAAAACAATCAAGCAGCTGGAAGATGAAATGCTGAACGGTCAGAAGCTTCAAGGTCCGATCACGGCCGAGGAGGTTAACTTTATGCTGAAAAGCAAAGGAATGGAAGATAAGTTAGTGCCAGATGATTTAGCTCATAGTGCTCTAGCGTTTATTTACTGTTTTTTTTTCGTTGAAGATTCCCCCTGTTCACGGCGATTCACAAAATTTGCACCGGCGGAATCAAACCGCAGGGCTTCCTGGACTGCTTGCGAAACCATCCAGAGCACATGTAAGTCGAAACAAAAGTATAGAAAACCGAATCTTCCAGTTTCCTTGTTTGGCCGTTACTTTTTCGTTCGATCGCATCACAAATCAGCAAATCAGAATGTATGTATGGATAAGTTTAGTTTAGAGATACAGTCAGCAACCAACAATAATAGCGTGATTGAAGTGTGACTAAAAGTGTACCGTGTAATATCAAGTTCCTCAATATATAAAATAATGTCAAACAACGACTCTCATCGATCAAGTCGAATCTTTCACAATCACACATAGGAACATATACACTTCACCGATCACACAAACACAAACCGCACACGTACATATTTAAAATTGTTAGTTTCTTTTGTTATCTACCGTGACTGTGGGTGGATCTGCGTTATCATCAAGATCATATCAAATTGGTCGTAGTTCGATTCGATTGAACTTTTATTTTCAGACGCGTTTTCAAGATATCGAAAAAACTAGAAGTGGGTTATATCTGTGATATAACCGCAAGAGGGACGCAGGATTTTCGTTGGTTCAGCAATCAATAAGTAATAACTCCAATAAGTAATTGGATATTTCATCTTGAGAATAGAGTGATTATCATACCATTTCACTGAGCTGGAGAAAAAATTATAAACGCTCAAAAAAGGAATCTATTCCTCCTCGGAAAAACCAAGCGCAAATCAAAATTTCAATAGCCTGTTTTCAAAGCAATTTTTGAGCCAAACGGGAACCAAACACCCTAAGATGGCTCAAATCCGGTTTGCGACCCCACCAAAGCTCATGCGGCGTCTTGGGTACCGACTTGGAGAGGAAACGATTCTGCAAATATGTCGCTATCAAAACAGCTTCATCCCAGAAGCGTTTGTCGAGTCCTGCGTCCAGCAACATACACGTAGTCATTTCTACACAGATTACTACACTACAACCAGCATCATCAAAATACTTACTTGCCTGACCTTACCTATCAGACGAGAGCCTTGGTGTTTCGTGCTGTATCAAAAAATCGTCTCCATTCAACTCGGTTTTGAGCTGTTTGTCGCCAGGATCCGCCAGACTTCTCAATGCTCGCAAGTCACTTTCGATCTGGTAGAGCCATCGTGTGCGCTGATTTGTGCTCCACATTTTCTGGTGCCGGAGGGGTATGTTGAGAAGAAGCTTTTTAACCGGATTGTCGTTCGGCATCCATGCGACGTTTCTGGCCCACCGCAGTCTTCTTACTTTTGCCAGATGTGCAATGAGGGTCTCTCCAAGCATGTAACTCATGGTTCATACGTCTACGCCGCTTTCCGTCTTCGGCTTGCACTCCACCGTGGTAAGTCTACAACACTTTTCGATCAAAGACCCCAAGTGTGTTTTCAAGGTAATTTGGATCACCTCATAGAAAACCACCGGTCTAATCAATGTTTTGTTCAGCTTCAACTTCGTACGGCGGCGCATCTGATTCAATTTCAGGGTTTTCCGGCGTGGAATGTGGGCACGATTTCCACCTCGAATGCGTCTACGGATGTCCTTGTTGGTATTGGTATCCCAAACACACGAATTCGCCTACTACCTCAAGTTCGTCGCTGTCCACGATTACTCGCGATGGGAGCCTACTGTTGTTCTCTTTGGAGCCTCTTGCTCTCATGTATCTAGTTTCAGACAAAATAATCAGCAGTTCGATACGCCTGGCTTCTGCATTTAATCTGGTGTAAGTGTCCTTTCCGACGTAATGGAGAGGACACTTGGTTCTGCGCAATGATATCAAAGCCGTCAGCGAAGCCTTGTAGTTAGACCCGCTATGTGAAAATTGTGCCACTCGTGTCGATGCCCGCCTTTTGGATGACACTCTCAAGAACTATGTTGAATAGCAAGCATGATAGTCCATCTCCTTGTTTCTAGCCTTTGCGCGACTCAAAGGACTCGAGAGTATACCCGAGACACACACGGTTCAGGGCAGTCTTGATCAGTCGCGGGCAAACGACTTCTTCTATCCACTCTCCCGGTAATTTTTCCTCTTCCCCGATCTTGTAAATAACTTGGAAATACAGTGGTCTAGCAAGCGTTTCCCTACCACTTTATGGAGCTCTTACGGTAGGCCGTCTTTACAGGTGGCTTTGTTGTTTTTAAGTCTTTTAATCTCACGCTGTATCTCATGGAGATTGGGGGCTAGCACCCTGTCATCTGCTGTTGGCCACAGATCATCTGCGGGATTCTCGTAGAACTGACACGGAACAATTCTTTCAGCTGCTCATGATCAAGATCCTCCTGTTGGCGCTTCATTCGACTCAGAATCGTGGTCATGTCGTGTATTCGTCCCAGTGTATCCGTCGCGGATTCCCTAATGGCTGTACGAATTCTGCACCAACCATCTTCAAGAGATGTTGCGCCTAACTCCTCCACCGTGGGAAGTGTCACGTCGAGTTGTTGCGCGTAGTCTTCCGCAGCTTGGAGGTTCCGTAATTGTTTGATGTTTGATGTCGTTACTGAACTCCGCTGGAAAGATCTGTTCCATTTAGAATAGCTGCTGACATGATTGCAGAACTGATCTATAGGCACGCCCTGAGGTTGAATGTTTCGATTAGGTCCAGTCCGAGCAGATTGAGTTGCTGCTCGACCACGAAGAATCAACCATGACGCTTCTTTCCCTTGGGTACAACAATACAAGAACACTCAACTTCCAGCTTCGGGGGAGTTCCCGAGGCTGTGGCAGCTTGAGTCGTTACAGGATTTGTTGTTATCCGATCTTCCTCTATGTCTGCTCGGAAATGATGCTGCTATCCGATGCAGTGTCGAATTGGAGACTGATCTGCCTCTCGTTAACTTTTGCTTCCACATACCTCCGTCGCTTTCGATTGCTGCCAAATGTATGAGTGCTGCCGGCCAGGCGATTTCACCTTTTTGGCACTAGCGCAACGTCCATCTTTGTTACCTATCTGACCACAAGCCTTGCACTGATTATTGAGAAAGGAGCAGTTCTTGATATAATGCATGGCACCACAGTTCCAATAAGGCGATGCTGGACGGGTACCTCACTGATTTCGGGATCTTGATTCTTTATTCGCGTGCCGTGCTTGAGGTTCAGAAGTCGTTGACATTCGTCTGAAATTTGCTTATGCCATTCCGCTCCTAGATTCTGCTCAGCAATCTGGTTCTGACATACGCGCTGCTTTCCGCTTTCAGTTAACATACAAACACGAGGCACTTGAAGTGATCCTCCGAAAGCTTTCCCAGTTCGAATTCAACAAAAAAAATTGTTCATCCGGCTCGTATCGAAATTCGAGGATGTTACTCGCCAGCGAATCGAGAATTCGCTCCGGATTCGTCGGCAATTGAACATTGATGGCTGACATCACCGCCCGAAACTGTTGCATCTGTTGCAAAAATTACAGCATCGTTTGGTCGATCGATGGGTCGAAATTTTGGTTGTTCTTGCTGAAATAACGGCGGTGGATTACTACCGGCGGGAGATTTTGTACTGCTGAATCCTGATGCAGTACATTTGCGAGTCATTCCTGGGCGTAAACATACGGTTGTCGGCAATTTCCCTCCTCTTCCGATAGTGAAACGTTTTTGTCTCAATTGCGCAAAAAGTTCTCAATAAACTTTTTCCCTCGTCACCACTTTTACGTACTCGATGTCGGGGTGGCCGTGTACATAGTGTACCAATAAAGTACATTATACATTATCAGATTATAATTATAATATATTTATACATTATCAAACATTATAATTAAAACTTTATAATTGGACAGATTAAGAACATACTGTACATAAAACTATGATAGAATTACATGTATTTGTTTTGTTCTTCCTGCTGTTGCGCGCATCTAGTGATCCCCGATAATCGTTCGATTAATCGATTAATCGAATACTTCCTATAGAAATCGATTATTAATCGAACGAATACTGCACAACCAATAATCGAAGCGAACGAATAATTTACGTTGATTAATCGATCCAAACGCAGAGAGAAAAAAACCTACGGCCGCTGCAGTTTTATCCTGAAAATCAATCATTATCTTTGGCGCTCCCTTAAGTTCGTAAACGAAGCTTTTACGTTTACGACTTTAGGGGAGCGTAGAAGATAATAATTGATTTTCAGGCGGAATGAACACTTTTTTGATTACATATGGCTTTCTAGCAAATGAGAAATATTAGTCAAACTAATTATTTCTCTCAGTGTTGCGATTAATCGATTAATCGATTATTTGGGGCGATTAATCGTATCGAATAACAAACTGCTGAAAACTACAGGGGTATGACTAAAACGTCAAATCCCTCATATTGCCAATGTACACAATATTGCTGCGGTTTACTGACATTTTGGTTCTGACAATTACTGTTGTTTACAACACGGTCCGGTTATATAGTTAAATAGTGGCTAACTTTAAACTCCATGTTGAATCTGAACACCTCCATGTGAAACCGAAATATGAAAATCGCTTATGCAGTTAGAAATAAAGCAGCGCAATTTCCGCGATTTCAACGATTTCAATCCTCGCAAATGGTATGTTGGTAAACAAATGACGCCATATTGATTTTGACTTTGGGTAGTCTATATTCAATTGATGTCTAACCCCTGGAAAACTATTCGATCAGCTGATGAACGATTAATTTAAAAAATCGGGGATCACTACGCGCATCTACGCATCTACGGATGAGAGCTTGGCTGCCACCAAGACGGGTCTATGGTACTAGGTGAGGCCGTTTCGTCACTAAGTTGGTTAGGGGAGCGGTATATGAAAACAGCACGGAAGAAAGTAGAAGGGGAATTATTTGCTTGTAGCGTGAAAGAGACAGACTGATCACGAGCGAGCTTCGGCAATAGCGTATTGTGTTTTGTTTACAAACAAAACACAGTAGACTTCCAAGATGGCTGAAGAGTGGTTTTAGCAAGTTGGCCCACCTTAGTATATACTTCTAGGCGCCTTGGCTGCCACCAGTGAGCACAGCAACACTGAGAGAAATAATTAGTAAATATAACGAATTTTTTGGTAAATACTACCAATCTATAGTCATTTTCGACCGTACTAATAAACAAATATGTCAAGCAGAACCACGATTCGGAAGCCCAATATCGGCTACATTTTCTCGCCGAAAATGCACGTATCAGAATTATATCCTTATTATACCTCCGTATTGCCTTATGGGAACAATGAAAATGGTTAATACGCGCTTTTCTCACCAATTTTCAGATATGACAATATCCAAGCTTACTAATGTTATCGAGTAAAATATACTAAACTCTGGTAGGGATGCGGGTTTGTTGACAATATGTACAAAAAATTTGTACATTCTACTAATTTTGCATTACCAAATGTATTTAGTAGTTTTCGACCGAGGATTTTTCTAAGGGAATGCTTGTGTTGGCAGGGTTGGCAGCGGTCGATTGATCACTAGGGATGTCCAGGTTTCCAACAATCGCGGATTGCAATTAAAGAAGAGTTCTCTCTATTACAATCACAGGATTCTCTGGAATGCCTGCTTCCATCGCGTGTTGGAATTTGAAAAAGATTATGGTACATTCTACGCACGATCAATTACGGAATCTATCGTCAGTTTAATTTATACGATTGTTTTCAAGTTCTCGATGATAAATTTCGCCGTCGTGTATTAAAATACATAGAGGATTGATACAAAGAAAAATTCTTACCCACAGAATCACCCACAGTGACGGTAAATTATTTTCGAATATTGAAAGACAGTGTTACACAGACAATTAGAAAACATCACTGCATAGTTGTATTTAATCTTTTGTTTTGTGATTTTTCATATCGTTTTGTTTTGTTATGTAGTTAAAAAAGTATAGTTGATAATGGTGGGCATTTGTAGTAATCGTTTTATTGAGTACAACTCGTTTACAAACGTCGAATTGTAACGTAGTTTGTTGAATAGTGGTATATATTAGAGTCTGCCGTGGCCATACATTAGAAGATATTCAAAGAGTTGTAACAATTCGAAGGAGTTCAATAAAATTCGAGTCGCGACGAAGTTGTGCTATCAGATGTCTTCAAACTAGCATAAGATTGAAAAAATATACCCTTCTGACCCAAACCTAAATTCTAATCACAACCCAAATTTTATTTTCCAGCTTCGAAGCCAAGCATTTGATGATTTGAAGATCACCTTATGTTTGCGTGTTGCATGATTGAGAAAGCTACCTGTATTTTTCGTTCGTGCTTGTCTTCCATCCCTCCACAAATTCTCCTGAAGTATCAACGCCATCATTCGTTGTTGTGTTCATTTAGATGTATCATCCAAACTCCATAGTAGGTTCAATTTTTATTTTTCGCTTCATCACCAAAACTTTTCAAACTTTTGCTATACATATTAAGCTAGCTTTCGATTATTCATCATTTATTTGTTTCACTTGTATTTTTTTTCTCCGTACATTTTTAGGAAGCAACGGGCGAAACTCTAATTCCCATCACTAATCTAGCGCGGCACACAAATCTCGCAATTCGCTACCACAATAACCTCCCTTCTTCATGATATAGACAAACACGAAAAAGCCATTCGCAGAGAAGATGCGCCATACTTTGTATCATGATCTCTGACTATAAGTCACAGGAGATACAAAACGTAGCAAAATATATTAACAAATAAATCATTCAGTAGCGTGTCATGTTGAACCATAGAGCTTTGCTGATAATTTAAGAGATTGCAATATAGGGATCCCCAACTAAGTGAGCAAATCACTCTAAGAACATTTGCATTTATCCGTGTTCTTTCCATTACTTTTTGTGTCACATCGTAAGACAGATATTTAACGTAAAAAAATCATAAATGGTGAATAAAATTTTCATCCTAGACAATATTGCATCCGAGCGAATTCCATTGGGTTTCATTATGTAGAGAAATGCACCGGTTTTACTTCATTTTCGTTGACTGTCACTTGTTTAGATGTCATATTCCATGTAGTGCCCGTCGTGTATTCTGACTCGATTACCGTTGAACCTGTGCCACATACATGTTTGTCAATCCGTTGTGCTCCCCTAATTTGTTCGGTTTCAATTTATGTTCACAAGACCATCCATGCACTACCGCCCAGTTTTAGTTTCCATGTGTTCTATACCATCTTATTCTGATTTGATTCCTCGGGTAAGTATGAGCATTTCAAAGTTGTATTTTCCCCCAACCACAATAGATGGTGCATCCCGGCTTCCAATGTATATTGACCTGTGCTTTTTCTGTATATTTTTTCAGGCAAAAATTCTCCTAAATCCACCCACACACCACCTATCGAAAACACTTATCACGTGTAACATATACTTATTAGACTTTGTCGATATCGCGCGAGTGAAGATCATTGTAACGGAATCAGAATCCAAATACCCAAGAGCTACTAGGTTACACAATGCCAATAATAGATCCAAAGAACTCAAATTCTAATCCCTTCCCACTGCTGTTTGCACTTCCCAGCGAAGCTGGCGATAGCGACGAGGATATGTAACTAGTCTCAGAGATGTATATTTTTGATCCCCCAAATATATCACGGATAAATAGGTGGAAACTAGGGCCAAGTTTTTGTACGATGTACGTACACGATTGGCGTTGGTCCTATTTGTATTATTGCAGGAGGAACTTTAGGTGTAAATATCGGTAATACGGTGTGTTCCACGGAAAGTGAGAATTGATTTCGATATTTTATTGTCTTGGAGAAAATAGGAAATTCAGAATAGAAAAAAAATTCAATGAAAAACGTGTTATTAATCCGTAGTATCCGAAAATCTTACCCAATTTAGAAATATGATAAATTAATCAGAGGCGACGCTTGTTCATTTCCTGTACATGTGAATAGCACACCTTCGATACTTTTAGTTGCCATTCGTATTTGCTCTCGTGCGCTTCGGCTCTGCTCTGATACAACAAGCTCCTAGCTTTGTTGACTGCTTAGACCGAGAGTCGAGAAACGATTTTTCATAAACGGTCATCCGATCTGGCTCAAACTAACTGAACTATGTACACATACGATTTCGACAACAGTGTATTCGATTGATACATTATTACACCAGCAGCTCACACATATGAACAAGATACAATTCATGAAAGTGGCCAAAAGTTATGAGGTAAAAAGAGTTTTGTGATGTTTTGATCTAATTTTCTCAGTTTTGGAGATGATGATTAACTTACCTAAAATAACAGAAAAGTTCGAAACTACACTGTCAAGGAAACCTCAATTCTATAGTAGATGATAATGCGTATTCGTTTTTGTGAAAAAGTTCAAGAGCTTTTTTTTAAAATTCGATTAGTTTAAAAAGTGCCTGTGGGGTAAAGGTGCGCAGTGGCTGTGGGGCAAAAGTTTGCACCAGAGTTTTGCTCTGAAAAAAAATTATAAAATGTTTCCAACCAAATTTTTAACGGGACCCACAAAAAGAAACTAATTTGAATAAATGCACTCCAGAAATGCTCAAATGGCCCGACAGAGGCTTCGGAAGGGCGTCTCGAAGCGTCGGATCGCAGCAGACCTCAATATTTCTGAATCAGCTCTGAGGAAGAGGCTCATATCAGTGAGTGATTTATAATTTGAATCTTCTTTTATTGACATTTCTACTTCTGCTGGGATGTGCCAGCGAGCACCTGGGGCGGTTCAGACAATTATTCATGAGTGAGCAGTCTGAGGTTCTGGCGGAAAACTGCAGAGCACTGGACAAAGCGAATTCAACCAAGTTGCAAAACTGGCAGGAAGAGATTGGGATTCCAGCCTCATGAGGAACCATCATCTGTCTCTTCGAACCCCTCAACAGCGCTCCAAAGCAAAGCGTCTGAATCCTCAGAACCGAATCCAAGATGAGGAAGAAAACTAAACAATTGCTTAAAAATAATTCAAAATGAATTTCAAATGAAAAATGTTTTCATTTTCACCATGCATTCAATTCAATAACGGTTATATTTCGTTTATGTTTATGTTTTCACAATGAACTTCGAATAAATATTGTTTTTTTTTCAACAATGAGTTGCAAATAAGTCAAGCGGAGGTAACTATGTATCTATAAACTTGATCTATATTAATAAAAATGATTTGGTATTCGTTCCTCACGATTTAACTCAAGAACGGAGCAACGGTTTAAACAGTCAGTATCCGGATTGATGCGTCTTAATCTGCATCAGGTTTGTATGTCAAAAAAGAAATTATATACCGCAAGCATAGATTATGTATTATTATGATAGAAATAATTTCTGTGAAAAATCGAGTGTTCGAAATGATTTATATCAAAATATCAATTGTGTGTGGGACAAAGTTCGCTGGGTCAGCTAGTTTGTTAATAAAAAGAATTTTGTTTCAAATGTTCGACATTTTCAGATATTTTATATTGTCAGTCTTCTCCCTCTCAAAAATTTCCACGTGGTATGTTCGACCATAACACCCACTCATATCCTCCCATAAAACATCATACAGCACCCCCCTCCTCCCCACTGGATGGTGCCTACACACTCTGGTAATGATGCTTCTTCCGCTGGTAATGATAAAGTATTTATTTTTGTTACAAGTTATCTCAGAAGTACAATTCAATAAGTGCGCACTTTTGCCCCGTACGATGCGCACCTTTGCCCCCTCTATGTGGCAAAAGTACCCATTTTGTATTGAAATAGGTTTTTGTCTCACTACAAACAAAACTCGAGAAATTCTTGTACTACGTTTCGAAGGTAACATACATAGGGCCCTATTATAGAAATCGAATCGAGGATTCGATACAATCACTATCACTATCACACCGAAATCTAGAATTATAGAAATCGAGGAAAACTGCTCGATTCGTTAGCAAGCTCGAATGTCAGCGGTTGTAATGAAATATTTTGAAACAAGCTTGAAATGTTTCACGAAGCACTATAGAAAGGATGCCAAATCTTTTTTTGAGGCATCTGCTATGAAAATGTATTTCCAAAAGTGTTAATATGGTTATGTTTTGGAGAAAACTGATATTCCCTCAACGAATGAAGCTTAATAGGCGTAATGCATGAATGGAGATGTAATAAAAACGATATCATGGAACAATTTGCTTTACAAAAATATAATTATTAGAAAATGAATCTTTTCATTAATTTTCACAACTGCAATCTATGGAATTCCGTAAGGAGTCACACATAAATTCCACTTTTTTAAGGAAAACATTTTTTTTATGTAATTCTCTTTTAGCGTCGATTTCTTGTTGTAGCGGCGCAAAATAGCATTATTGTATTGGGCCACCACCTTTGGCCCTGAATTCTCGCTTGTTGTGTGCTAGTGTTTATAGGGTGTGTCACATCAAATTGCATCACGGAAAAAACGCTGTAGAAATTCGCCCAGTAGACCGATCCTTTTGAAAATTTTAGACAGTAAAATAAAAACTATTAAACAACTTTTGGCATTTTCTTTTTATTCATACTTCGAGCCCAAGCCCGTATGCTCGCACCTCATTACCCCGTCCATAAGGTTCTGTACAACGTCAGGTTGTAGTTTTTTTTTGAACAGAAATCCATTTTCTCTTGAAGTCCGCCTCCGATTTGCCAACTTTTGGGTTCTTCCGGAGGGCCTGCTTCATAATCGCCCAATATTTCTCTATTGGGCGAAGCTCCGGCGCGTTGGGCGGGTTCATTTCCTTTGGCACGAAGGTGACCCCGTTGGCTTCGTACCACTCCAACACGTCCTTTGAATAGTGGCACGAAGCGAGATCCGGCCAGAAGATGGTCGGGCCCTCGTGCTGCTTCAATAGTTGTAGTAAGCGCTTCTATAGGCACTCCTTAAGGTAAACCTGCCCGTTTACCGTGCCGGTCATCACGAAGGGGGCGCTCCGCTTTCCGCAAGAGCAGATCACTTGCCACACCATGTACTTTTTGGCAATCTTGGATAGTTTATGCTTGCGAATCTCCTCCGGAACGCTGAATTTGTCCTCTGCGGAGAAGAACAACAGGCCCGGCAGCTGACGAAAGTCCGCTTTGACGTAGGTTTCGTCGTCCATTACCAGGCAATGCGGCTTCGTCAGCATTTCGGTGTACAGCTTCCGGGCTCGCGTCTTCCCCACCATGTTTTGTCTTTCGTCGCGGTTAGGAGCCTTCTGAACCTTGTATGTACGCAGGCCCTCCCGCTGCCGGACCGAACTTCTCGGATCACGTCTAAACTGCTTAACTACGCGCTTGTGATCTTTTTCACTGACGGAGCATCCATTTTTGCCGTTCTTCACCTTCCGGTCGATGGTTAGGTTCTCGAAGTATCGTTTTAGTACTCTGCTAACCGTGGATTGGACGATTCCCAGCATCTTACCGATGTCCCGATGTGACAACTCCGGATTCTCGAAATGAGTGCACAGGATCAATTCACGACGCTCTTTTTCATTCGACGACATTTTTCCAAATTTACGAAAAATTGACAGTGAAGCATGGCCAACGTGATCTATACACTCTTATCTGATTATAAGCGAACGCTGAAGATATAATTCCTAAAAATTAAATTTCTACAGCGTTTTTTCCGTGATGCAATTTGATGTGACACACCCTTTATTTACTTTTCACCTCATGTCAATCCAAATCTGTAATTTAAAAAAATCATTGTTTTGCAAGACATTTCAGCTTTAGCATATGGTATAGAAAGTTCGGTATAGTATAACAATAAAAATGAAAATTGCTGACAAAAGTAACACGTACTAACATACGCTAGCAGGAATAAGACATTTTTAGGTAAGAAATTCGTTTGATAGTAATTCAAATAATATGATAAAATTTACTTATGAAGTTGTATGTATCGTAGAAGAAACACTTACTTTCTGGTATTCTGAACCAAGACGCATTGATGGTCTCAGCGCATTAAGCTCCTCACTGAATTCCTCCCACGTTTCCTTAACCGGGATTTTATTTGAACTTCCTCCACAAATACCTCGAGAAATGTTTACATTCGCTTCCATTGGTTCAACGAGTCATTCAAACAGGTGGTGATTTGTCTGTCCACTCGTTTTCAACCACTGAAATATGTGCTGGAAGTAAGTTCTGCATTTTAAATTATAACATAATTAATATGAATAATGATGGATTGAACACTTACCTTGTATAGACTATTCTGGCAGCACCGTAAAACAAATACTGATCAAAACAAACGAACATGTGTTGAAAATTACATATATTCAAGCGTTTCTGAAATGTTTCCTAAAGGAAAATATCAGGGACGCAAACCAAAACAAAATAATTCTCTGGAGATATGCAACAAGTGAACCAAACAACTCGAAAAGTTCTGACACTTGCATCGATAGCTATCACTCGCTCGCTGCTATCGAATTGCTCGATTTCTATAATAGTGGAATAGGTCTAACGAGCCAAATTCTTATCGCCTCGATTTCTATAATAGGGCCCATAGTTACAATTTGGTAAGCAAACTGAATTTTATTTGCTTCTGTTTCAAGAGTTATTGGACGACAACAGTTAGGTGCGCACCTTTGCCCCGCACTACTCTAAAGGATCGTCAAACGTTTCAAGAATACTGGGATGGCTGTCACCAAGAAGTATCAAATGAAAAACGGAGTATCTGAGCTTCAGCGGTGATCAGGGTGATGAAGAAACGTTTCCGTCGAAATCCGACCCATTCGATAAGAAAAATGACGCATGAAATAGACAGACATGGGTCATACAAGTGAGATCCTATATGTTCATAGAGAAGTATTGAAGCTGCAAACTCCCGGAAAAGAGGAGTCATCCGATGTCCAACTCAGTTGAAAGCACTGTGTAGCGTCTTAAATGCAGTGGACTGTAAAACTGCTGCTTATCCCGCTGCGCGATTCCAAAGCTGCTTCAACGCAGCTTGCCCAGCGAGAGAACCAAATTCCCCCGTGATCGCGATGCTGTCTTCATTGCAGTGATGCAGCGGGGATTTTCCATTCACTTTTTGGCACTTCCTTAGCCGTGTGGCGGATTGAGGGATTTGTTATTTTGGAGACAAAACACTACACACACTTAAACTTAAACTATGTACATCGTATATTTTTTAACTATACTATACGGTCGGGGTTCTCCCAGAACGAACAAAGCGTCATTTTTTTCAAAATTGAGTTACTTACACCATTGGATGCAGAAAATAATAATCTATCAACTGTAAAATGACCATGTCATTCGGATAATTGACGACAGCTCCAAAACAAAAATCTGTGTAGCAGACCGTAAAAATAACTAAATTGCATTCAACCAAAGCGAACCATAAACCTGCATTTTTCAAAATTCCGTTCAACCACAGCGAAACAAGTGTAATGCATTCTTAAATCAATTTATTATCATTTATTAATATATTATTTTGTCACAAACAGCAAAAGTGAGTCGATATATATACCATTCATGAAATTAGTCAACAGCCGTTACAAAATACTAATGTGTTATGTAATGATATTCCCCTTGATTCCGCGCGGCGAGTGACATGACACGGTATTCCTGCAGGCGAATTGCGTGACTATAGATTGTCATTTAGGTGAGATTTGAAGTCGTGTCCTCATATGTTATCGACTCGGGTATAAAACAGGAGCTGAAAAGTAAGGTGTCTTCCAAAATAAAGAGAGAAAATTTGCTATCTCACGTCATTCGCCGCGCGGAATAAAGGGGATTATGTTAATAGCTAGCATGGACTTGGTTCGCTCTGGCTGCAAAGAAAACGATGTTTTGCGTGTCTAGCAGAAACATAATTTTGTTTTTTCATATTTCTAAAGGTTCTGAATCAGAAATTGATGAAGATGTGTGATTACAGCATGAAAGGGAGTATTATGTTTGACATCCTGTTTGTAAGACGTGAGCGATAAAATGATAGATTTGATCCGACACAGTCAATTAGTGGGAGCCCAAACTTCAAATTGAAAAATCTCAAAATAATGTTTTTGACGCTTGGTTCGTTTTGGCAGAACCCCGACCATACATGATATGATACAGTTTAAATCACTTGAATTGTTTTCTACGTTTTCCTTCAAATTCCGCTTCGATATGCTGCTGTTGCTTACGCTTTGATCTCTTGAATCGAACTGTCGTGCTGTCCTTCTGCAGCAAACTATCTTATCTTTCTTCGTTGTTGGAGCGTGTTTCATCCTGTTTGCAGGAGAACCAACGCATCGCATGCATTGGTTCTCTCTTCAGTGCGCTAGCGACTGAACATACTTGAGCATTTGTAGCAACGAATATCACATCCATGTTCAATTGATTAAAACGATAAATCGAAAATATCTATGAACTTTTTAAAACGAGTGTCTTCGTCTGGTCCTACATCTTCATCAAGGATGATTACTGGCTTGATTATTCCTTGGCACCGAATGATCTCGAGTTCAGGCAGCTCGCATCTTTTAAAATCGAGTCCACGAGAAAATACGTTCGAACGACAGTGCCTTCCAGAACAAACTGCAACTTACATTGGACCACTGTAACTGCTCCAGCATGACCGAGGTGCTCTAGCTTTATTTTGTATACTACGATAACAAACGGAACGAGCTTATGTTTAGCAGCCATTACAAAATGCTGATCCGGTAGATTAACGAGATATTCCAGATACATTGATCAGTGCCTGCTAACTGACTGCTGTAGGGGTTCTTCGTAGCTTCGATCGTGGGTTCAAAGCAAAGGGCCCCCAATTGACCATCTTTGTGTTGTTATAACTACGTCCACGCAACAATCATCATCGATGGATATCGATTCTGCGAGCTCTGCTTGCAACAAGAAAAACATCGGGCTGTTGTTGCTATAAATAACACAACAATAATCATATGATCATGGCTACTGTGTAATGTATCATATGCAATGGTATAGAAGGAATATTATTACGCCTAAAAAAATGGCTAGTGATACAATAAACCATGTAACACGTGTATACTATTGAAATCCGGTTCTGTTACAGCTAAAATGCTAATGAACCTAAATAACTAAACCAATGAAATAAAAATAAACTGGCTGCTGTTAAGCTCATTACAACCTATTACAACATGTTCTTTATCTTCTTGGCTAAGAAAACACACGTCATTTGGTCTCAGGATCGAAGCATACACAAGAATCAAGCGCGGAATTTATTTAGGAAGAAAAATGGAATTTTGTTACGTAACGATTACAGCTGACCACCTCCCCCCCCACTCTATGTCACATTAAGAAACGCAACCTCAAAAAGGAGGATCGATGGATGCTGTCTGAGTCACGAGGTCATAGGTTTGAATCTCGGCTATTTTATTGAACTTTTTTCAAACATGTTTTGTCTAGAAGCTGTACAAGACCCTAACATGTGTCTGTCAAGATGCTAAAAAACGAGTTCTATTTACAGAAATTAGATAAAAGAGAATAATGTAGTTAGAAAAAAGAAGATATTCTTTGATAACGCAGTCTGAGTAAAGCTAAACAAATATATATATGGTCGAATAAACATTTCCTCCACACCTCGGAGTTCGATAAACGTTTTCTAATTTAGTTTATACTGTATTTAACGAACAATATTGGCTATTGCTTAATAATTCCTCCTAATTTGCGGAAAAAAGATGTGTGTAGAAGTTTTGATAAAAAATAGTTCGGGCATTATTAAGTATAAAGTTGATAAAAATTTCCATAAACACGTCATACTGATTGGAGTGATTGCTATTTTTCAGACTTGGACAAACTCTATTATTCGGAAGAAATCAACGAACTAGAGCAGCATTTGATGGAGTGTATAGGCCTAAAAGGAGATTATGTTGAAAAATAAAAAAAAGGTTTACCACAAACAATTGAGTTTTATTTTTGCATGGACTGGAGGGAAGTTAAATTTAGGATGTAGGAAAATGGAAGCCGTTGTTGATTGTATAGACCGTACATGAAGACTTTAAGCAAGCAATCAAGACGAAGGATTGCAATGCACTTTGAAAATCCTGAAAATTTCGCCAACAATATGTCATAAAATAATCTTCAAAAATGTCATAACATTTAAAAACGTCTACATCTTGCACGACAGGGATGTCGCTGTTTTTCTCACAAGGTCGAATAAAACAAAAAGAAAAATACGAAGCCAGTTCTCTTATCCCGTCTCAGGTATATTCCAGTGCACAAAATTCCATAAAAGAAGTCTTAAAATAATTTATTTTGAACGTCATTCGTGACTGTGCTTAGTTCATCATCTTACGATACATGCTAATCTCAAGAAATAAAGAGTGAAAAATATTTAAAAACACATCATTCCAGTATACTTATTTCGTGGAGTTATTTTTTCCGTGTAGACGAGAACCGGTCTACCACTCAGAGTTGCCGTCACTTCGGCAAGGTCCATGAATCAAAGAACAGCTAACCAAATCCATTCACTAGCCACAGATTTGTAAACAAACAACGTCCTTCTCACTTGCACTCTCGCCATTCCCGTACAATTCACTGTTCCGCTCTCGCGCACCAACACTCTCACAGCAACTCCATTCATTGCACCTCGCCTTGCGTATATTGGTCCGCTGGAGAAAACTGTCATTCATGCGCGGTTTGACGTAGCCTTCGATCGGTTTTGTGTTAATTCTGCGCTCACGTCAGGAGGTGGTGCTGGTTCAGTCTTCAACGGAGTGTGCAACTACTATGAACGGAATGAAGCAAAAACGATCGAATCAGCAAAATTTTCTCTAGCCCCCCTCGTTATTCTCAACTCGGTTGTGTATCGGAATTTCGCGAAACTATTGGAAGTGAGCTGGAATTTTTCGTGGAACTACGGTGAACGTAAGCTAGTGACAAGAGCGCTGGAAAGTTCCTATCGCAAATCCTTGATCCTTACGGATCAAGCAAAGTTCAGTGGTACAAGGAGGAAAAAAATCAGCCCCAAAAATCAAGATGGCGAGCAGCCCTCGATAGAGAGAGAAGGAAAAAAAGATCCTCTTTTCGCCTCCCTTTCTGTGTGTGCGGCGGTGTGTAGTGTGTCAATCAGCAGCAGTCTGCTAAGCCATCGAAGCAGGCAGCAGCAAAATTCAGCTTGTTACAGTGAGTGAGAGGGTTTGAGGGTGTGAGTCAAAGGAAAAGAAAAGAAAAAAAAAACAAGTGCATAAAGAAGGTGTAACCCCCATTCAGTGTTTTTTTCCTCTCTGTTGTGAAGGTTTTGTGATTGAGAAAATTTGTCATATCCCATCATATGTGTGTATTTTAGTGATCATTGTTTTTATTTTATTTTAGTCATAAGAATTAGTTTCAAGTTTCTATTGAATTCTGTTCGTTTGTTGAGAAGGATTATACAGCAAACCAGCAAGAAAATGTCTGATAAAATAAGAGTAGCCGTGCGAGTTCGACCTTTCAACCGTCGAGGTGAGTTTCCTATTTCCAACAATAACAGCTTCGGTTTTGTCACTATCTCCTCGGAATCCCCGGAAGTAAGAAGAATCGTTAGTCACCCCAGAAGCCTGCTTTGTTATTGCGACTGAGGGTTTGTGTGCGTGTCACTGGATGGATGTACGCAAAAGAGAGATTTTTTTTCAAGCGAAAACTGTGTTTGACCTTCAGTTAACAAAACACAACTCTTTCTGTGTGACGCAAAAGATGATTGATGGATGGGTAACCGTGGAGCAGTGAACTGAAAATGGACTGGACTCGCAAATTGTGCTTTACTGTGATTTCAGTTTGCGCTGTGGTGAGAGCTCTGTACGCCGAGGTGCATTTATGACCTCATCAAAACAGATTATTAATTGACACACGCAGTTAGGATCTGAATTCGGGGGATGAAAATGCATATGGTCTCTGCATCCGTCTAGTATAGAGTCGAAGGTGTGAATCAACACTATAAACAGTATATGATGTTTTTATTTTCCAAGTATACCGTTCGGGAGCGCTGTATCAGTGTTATTTGGATTCAATATTTATGTTCCATTTCGATAGGCCTAATTTCGGGGTATTGCTAGGCTGGAATCAATCTGGAAAGTTTGACATGAGACTAGAGTTCGAAGTTTTATTGCTCGTTGCTTAATTCCATATTGATTTCAAGATTCGAGATATAAAATAAATAAAAAAATAATCCAACTTCTGCGCATATGTCCCAGCTTGGTCTGGTTTAATCGATTATCGATGGTACGTTGGAAATATATTCTAGCGGGAACCTATCAAATATAATGGTTACATCGGAACTGAACATACAATTTGCAATTCGCAATTTCTAATGATTTTGCAAATTCCAAATTACGTAGTTAAATTTAGAAGATTGGTACAAATAAGTATAAATAAGTATTCATGCCTAATTATAACTTTGATTTTATCCAAACTATTTTCCATCGTTAGCTCTTCATGTTAAACGCTACATTTTTTCATATCTCAATAAGAAGTAAAGTGTTGATCGGTCAGGCTACGAATTATCGACCGCAACAAGTGGTGTCTTAGGTCCGAACAGGCTTTGGAACGTACTAATACATATTGATATCCTAGAAATGCTCAGATTCCTGAATGAATGCAAGAAGTGTTTACTGGTAATTGTTGCAAAACTACTTACTAATTCGCCTTCAGTGTAATAGTTTGTCAGAAACTGCGATTGAACAGAATACTCACCATTTTCACTGAGAGAGAAACGATTAGTAGTTGCACTGCAGACCGAGTTGTTAGAGTATATTGCATAATTGTAGAACGACTTTCTATAATTGAAATTTGTCTTTAAGTTATTGTCTATAAGGATTCTGTTTTGTAGCAATCTGAAAGATGAGCTGGACACAGAAAGTCATCAATATACTAGGACTAATAAATGGGGGTCTCCGTAGCCACATTGGTTGCGCTTTCGCTTAGTAAGCGATCGATCGTGAGTTCAAAACTCAGGGCCCTCATTGACCATCTTTGTGTTGTTACAGAATAGCTACGTCCACGCAACAGTCATCAGCGATGGAGATCGATCCACGGTCGAATAAAGATCGATTCGTCCATACAACTGCTCTGCTCTGCAAGAAACATCGGGCTGCTGTTCTATAAATAACTCAACAGTGATCAACAACTGTCTCCGCTGTCCGGTCTAACTGGATAATGGAAGAACAGATAGAAAACTCTTACGCCTAAATGGCTACTGTGTAAATGTGTACCATATGCAATGGTATAGTAGGGAATAGTCTAACGCCGAAAAATGGCAACTGTGTAATGTGCTAATTATAGATATGAGATAAACATGTGACATGTACACGATTAAAATTCGGCTCTGTTACAGCTAAAAAAATGCTAATGAGCCTAAAATAAACAAAAGGTATAAAAAAACAGGAAGTGGGTTATATCTATGGTATAACCGCAAGGGTGACGTAGGACTATCGTTGATTTAGAGATCATTTGTTTGAAGTTGAATCAAAATCTATTCTGAATGAATGAATAAATGAATATTTGGGGGACTTCGAAAACGAGAGCGTTACGTTGGAGGCACAAGGTTTTATGCATCCAATATAGGATACAAAAAACCTTAATAAAACCTAATAAAAGAATAATCTCCAGAAGCTTTTCTGCTAACTGCACTTGATTGACAAATTACAAAACCAAATGTATTATATGGATATTTTATGGATAGAAAACATTAAAATAAACTCTTTCGCTTGAATGTAATTTTTAATTCCAAGGGGAACTGGCAGATTATTTTCCAGCAACGATTAGATATTTCCACATATTCCTCGATACTGGAAGCCCACCAGTGGTTAATACTAACCCGATAACCACCTGTTAATAGCACTTGATTGAAAAATATTTGGTCACAGTGTCACATGGATAGAAAACATTAAAATAAACTCTTTCACATGAATGTATTTTTAAATTCCCAGAGGAACTGGCAGATTATTTTCCAGCAATGATTAGATCTTTCCGAAACTTTCTCGATGCTGAATGTCATCCAAACGGAAAGAATTCTGCGCGTGTATGTGTCGATCCTTCACCGTCCACCTCGTCCAGCACGTTAGGCTGGTTGGCGATGTTGTCTTGTCGATGTCCTCACGAAAAATGAATGCGTATCACCACCAGGGTATCGCTTAAGCATGATTTTTGTGTATGATTCAATCGAGAGAAGGTATGGTTTACGATGGAAATTTGGAAGGCAAACTAGAGGCGAATGAACTCTTTGAGCTCGAAACTTTCGGCGACTGAGCAATAATCGATTGCGTGCGCATACAATATTGGATACGGAAATATCCTACTGATGGGGAAGAATAATCTTCAGAAGCTTTCCTGCTAATTACACTTGGTTGAAAAATGACAAAATCAAATGAATTTGATCGCTGTGTTACATGGTTAGAAAACATTAAAATAAACTCTTTCACATGAATGTATTTTTAAATTCTCAGAGGAACTGGCAGATTATTTTCCAGAAATGATCAGATCTTTCCGGAACTTTCTCGATGCTGAATGGCATCCAAACGGAAAGAATTCCGCGCGTGTATGTGTGTGTGTAGCGATGTCTTCCCGGGGAACCGTTTGTGGCATCACTCTCCTTCTGATGGATTCCCTTCTGGCCTAAGGTGCACAAACAGGCTCTTGGTGACACCGTTCATCCGCGCGCTTTCATGATAAACGAAGAGCTTCACCACAACAGCGACAACATGCTCCAATCGCTGTTCAATTAGAACTGAGTGGATTTCCGAGCGGCGCTCGCTTATATACCGATTGGTGATTTCAATAGCCTGTTTCGAGAACAATTTTAAGGCTATTGAAACAAGTTTTTGGATAAAAAAGTAGCAACTATATAACGCGTAGACATTTTATCTTTCGAATGAAGTGTTTATCATACCATTTCGTTCAGTTGTTCAGGAGCTATTAACGCTCAAAATCTCGGTCTCCGGCGTAACGCTTTCGGTTTCGAAACTTTGATTTTACACCCCGGTATAGAAATGAAAGACGTAGTCCTACGTCAAAAATAGAACTAGTAAAAGGCATTACTTGAACGTATTCCTTCCATGACATGTCAACAGCATCATCCGTCTAACGAGACAAAAAATCCCCTCTATAAGATTCCTGATAACGCTCTGATAATGCAATCCTCTCTCTCTTGGCTTCGACAACTCGCAAGCAGATCGGTCGAACCTATATTTGATCCGATACAGGTGTTTTTTTTACATCCGTTTCTAGTGTGTATTTTTTCATCTGGTGCGCTGCGAGCGAGTAAAGCTCATAAAAAGTGGTGCGCTATCGAGACAATCCGGCAGCAAGTCACATCATCACACACGCTACACAGCAGCGGGGCAAGTAGAAGTTTATTTTCCTCTTACCTCTTCCATCGTTCTGTATAGCTTCTGTGCTCGATTTATACCATTGTTTATCATTGTGTTTATCATATCGGCAAGCGTTGGCATTAGGGGTGTTCATTTCTTACATCACCGTTGAAATTTATTGGAACTTTTTTCATTTTCAAATTACACATAATAACAGAAATATGAAAATATAATTTCTTTTACTAATTTATATTTTCCAAATTATTATATTCTGTTCATATCGAACAGTTGTCTACTTCTTCGTTTTTATTAATATGGCAGAGGGCGGGGAGAATATATCAGATAATGAACCTCCTCCTGAAGAGCAGGAGGATGAAACAGAAGATGAGGAGGAAAATTCTGTATACGAAATAGAAAGCTCTGAAGATGAGTAAAAAGACGAGAAGCAGGATTTTCGTCTAAAAGAATACCCTGATGGCGCCAAAGGCCCATTTATCGTATACTTTAGACGAAAATCCAAACCTCTTAACGTCATTCGCATCTCAAAAGAGTTGACACAGAAATTTTCCGAAGTTACCGAGATTACTCGGATGGGGCCAGACAAATTACGAGTTGTCGTCTCCAGCAGAACCCAAGCGAATGAAATAACGCGCTGTGATCTCTTTGCGATCGAGTATCGCGTATACGTACCCTGTTGCAACGTTGAAATAGACGGTGTAATAAACGAAAAGGGTTTGACTCGAAAAGAGATGGTGTCGATGGTGTCGGTCGCTTCAAGAACTCTTCACTTAAAAGTGTGAAGATTCTTGCATGCGATCGACTGAAATCTGTGTCACTTAAAAATGACAAAAGAGTTCTCAATCGGACAAACTCTTTTCGTGTGACATTTGAGGGCTCCGCCCTTCCAAACTATGTTGCAATAGGTGCACTTCGTTTACCTGTTCGGTTGTTTGTACCCCGGGTAATGAAATGCAACAAATGTATGCAACTCGGTCACACGGCCGCCTATTGTTGCAACAAAAAACGTTGCGCAGATTGTGGAGAGAGCCATGATGAGAATCCTTGCCCGAAAGAGCGCAAGTGTCTCCATTGCGGCGGGACTCCTCATGATCTTACTCAATGCCCGGTGTACATACAACGAGGGGAAAAAATCAAGCGTTCCTTAAAAGAACGTTCCAAGCGGACTTATGCAGAAATGCTTAAGAGTCCCGTTCCAACGACTCAGGACAATCCCTACTCCATTCTGCAGAACGACGAGCTTGTTGCTGACGCTCCCAATGCAGGAAGTTCCGGTACATCGCAGGGTGCCATCAGGAAAAGAAAAATTACTTCTTTTCCATCACTCCCCAGAAAGAAAACCGAAACTTCCCAAGTTGGAATGAAAACTCGAATCGAACGTGCTGAGAATAGACCGAAGCAAGTACCTCCTGGTTTAAGCGGTTTTTCTACGCACCAGGGGTCCTCAGCACTTCCCGGAGCAGCACCCAACACGTCTGCTCCTTTTTCGCGGTCGAGGCAACAGCCACAATCTGGCTTGCTTGCGCTTTCTGACCTGGTGGACAATATTTTAAATGCTTTAAATATAAATGACCCTCTTAAAAGCATAGTATTATGTTTGCTTCCGATTGTGAGAACATTTTTGAAAGAAAAATGTGGTTTTTTGGCAGCGTTCATTTCCCTCGATGCCTGATTTAGGGCAAGAGGTCAAGGATTTGACCACTGTAATACAGTGGAATTGCAGAAGCATAATTTCTAAACTAGATCAGTTTAAATTTTTAGTTCACAGCTCTAACTGTGATGTATTTTCTCTCTGTGAAACATGGCTTTCTTCAGCCGATGAGCTGAATTTCCACGATTTCAACATTATTCGCCTCGATCGAAATTACTCGTTTGGTGGCGTACTATTGGGGATTAAAAATTGTCACTCCTTCTATAGAGTCACTCTCCCATCGATGACAGGCATTGAAGTTGTTGCTTGCCAGACACAAATCAATGGCAAAGACCTCTGCATTGCTTCGATATATATCCCTCCCAGAACTACGGTAGACCGCCATCAGTTCTTTGATATCATCGAGGCAATGCCGGAGCCATGGTTAATCTTAGGTGATTTCAACTCCCATGGAACAGCATGGGGATCACTCTACGATGACAACCGTGCCACTTTGATTTATGATCTGTGCGACAACTTCAAATTGACAGTTTTGAATACTGGGGAAGCAACCAGAATAGCCAACCCTCCTGCACGGGCAAACATTCTAGACATATCTCTATGCTCTTCTTCCTTATCCCTAGATTGCATGTGGAAGGTAATCCAAGATCCCCACGGTAGTGATCACCTACCAATAATTTTATCGATCGCTAATGAATCAAGCTTTCGTGAGTCAGTCAATATTTCGTATGACCTCACGAAGAATATTGACTGGAGAACATTTGCGGAAATAATATCTGAAGCAATTGTTTCAATGCATGAACTTCCTCCACTCGAAGAGTATAACTTTATATCGAGTTTGATTTACGAAAGCGCACTTCAAGCTCAAAAGAAACCTGTACCGGCTACCACTTTCCGACGTCGTCCTCCATCGCTTTGGTGGGACAAGGAATGTTCAAAGGAAAACTGGATTAGTGGAATGGTTTCTAAAGTACCAAGCTCTAGAAGCCAAACTAAAAGGTTTGATTAAAGCAAAAAAGCGTGGATATTGGCGGAAGTTCGTCAATGGTTTGTCAAGGGAGACCGCTATGAGCACTCTTTGGAATACGGCTAGGAAAATGCGTGGCTGGAACCATACAAACGAAAGTGAGGAATACTCTGACCGTTGGATTTTTAACTTTGCAAGGAAGGTTTGCCCCGACACCGCTCCTGTACAATACGTCGTACGCGACATTCCACTTCAAAGCGATTATCAGAATTTTTCGATGGTGGAATTCTCAATTGCCCTTCTCTCATGTAACAATTCAGCTCCGGGGTCGGACAAGATTAAATTCAACTTGTTGAAGAATTTTCCCGACTTGGCAAAACAGCGTTTGCTGAACTTGTTCAACAAGTTTCTGGAGCTGAATATTGTCCCGCATGCCTGGAGACAAGTGAGAGTGATAGCCATATGGAAACCCAACAAGCCGGCTTGCGATCACAACTCGTATAGGCCGATTGCAATGTTATCCTGTATTCGTAAATTGTTAGAGAAAATGATTCTACTTCGTTTGGACAAGTGGGTCGAAACGAACAATTTGCTGTCAAATACGCAGTTTGGCTTCCGCCGAGGTAAAGGGACAAATGATTGTCTCGCGCTGCTATCTTCTGAAATCCAAATCGCATTTGCTCGCAAAGAACAAATGGCTTCCGTTTTTCTCGATATCAAAGGGGCATTTGATTCAGTTTTCTTGGAAATTCTCTCAGAGAAGCTTCATAATCGTGGACTTTCACCAATTCTCAATAATTTCCTGTACAATTTACTGTCAGAAAAGCACATGATTTTCTCTCATGGCAGCTCGAAATCTTCTCGTTACAGTTTTATGGGCCTACCACAAGGCTCCTACCTACGCCCCCTGTACAGTTTTTACGTCAATGATATGGATGATTGTCTAACTAGAGACTGCACGTTGAGACAACTTGCAGACGATGGAGTTATTCCCATCACGGGTACTAATCCCGTCGTTCTGCAAAAGTCTTTGCAAGATACCCTGAACAATCTGTTCACGTGGGCCCTCAAGCTGGGTATCGAATTCTCTACGGAGAAAACTGAAATGGTCGTTTTTTCTAGGAAGCACGAACCCGCGAACCAGGATTCATATTCTCAAGCTGGAGAGGATACAATATCGTTGCTTGCGTATAGCCATGGGGTGTTTGCATTCGACACATACAATGAGTCTCGAAGTTTTGGCAGGAGTACCCCCACTTACTCTTCGGTTCACAGAATTATCCTCCAGATTTCTCATCCGTTGCAAGATCATGAATCCATTGGTGATTGATAACTTCGAAAATCTACTCCAACTGACTCCTCAGTCAAGTTTTATGTCTTTATACCATGAGTACCTTACCCACGACGTGCACCCTTCACCAGGCATCTCCAACCAAGTTTGCTTCCCATACTTATGCAATTCCTCTGTCATTTTTGATCTGTCCATGCGACAAAAAATCCATGGAATCCCAGATCACATACGCTCCGATTCTATTCCGCCGATATTTTCGGCAGAATATGGGAAAGTTAGATCTGATAAAATGTTCTTTACTGACGGTTCATTCATGAACGGGTCCACTGGCTTCGGCATCTTCAATGAAAATTCCAGTGCCTCTTTCACACTCAAAGATCCTTGTTCCGTGTATGTCGCTGAACTGGGTGCGATATATTACGCATTAGGGATCATTGAAACATTGCCCATCGACCACTATTTTATTTTTTCAGACAGTCTCAGCTCAATAGAGGCAATCCGCTCAATGAAAGTTGATAAATGCTCATCTTATTTCCTAACAAGAATAAGACAACTATTGAGTGTTTTAGTCGAAAAATTATTCAAGATTACCTTAGCATGGGTTCCCTCTCATTGCTCGATTCCGGGGAATGAGAAAGCGGACTCGCTAGCTAAGGTGGGCGCTTTAGAAGGCACATTTTTTGAAAGGCAAATTGCTTATAATGAATTTTTCCACATTCCTCGTCAGTATACGCTCGTAAGTTGGCAGCGCATGTGGAGTGAAGATGAGTTCGGTCGTTGGTTACACACGATTATCCCTAAGGTCTCGACGAGTGCATGGTTCAAGGGATTGAATGTAGGTCGTGATTTCATTCGCGTGATATCTCGGCTTATGTCCAATCACTACAACCTAAACGCGCATCTCTATCGCATTGGGCTCGCAGCAAACAATCTTTGTGATTGTGGCGATGGCTACCACGACATCGAGCATGTTGTCTGGTCGTGTATCCGGTTCCATGCTGCTCGCTCTCAGCTCTCTAGAGCACTGAGAGCACAAGGCAGACAATCGGATATCCCCGTCCGGGATATCTTAGGTAGCCGTGAGCCTGATCTTCTGCTTCATCTATACCTGTTCCTCAGAAACGCCGATGTCAACGTTTAATGATGTTTCCTTCGTTGTGTCCCCGTTTCATATCCCTCCTTTCCAAACGATAAACTTTTACTTAGTCGCGGCAATACATACACACACTCTTTACAGATACACGGGCCAAAGGTTGTGCAGTCCACTGATCATTCAACAAGAGCCAAAGGTTGTACCGCTTATGACAACTCTACACGAGCTGATGATTGCGCCGGCTAGTGACCATTCTATCCTGGATTCCTCGAGTGGAGAAAGACGCACCACGCTAGATATGGGGTACAGACTAGGGGGGCGTTGCTGATTAATGGTCAGCTGCATCCCAATAGGAGGTATCCCGTGTCGGGCACACGTACAGAGCATCGAAGACTGCAACATACCAATTATGAGAACACTTGTAATACTAACCTCGAGCCAACCGCGAGTAATCGGTTACATATTACTAACATAGTTGTAAGCAAACATTGTCGAAATATTGAACTCCCGGCCCCGTTAGGCTGACGCCATATGAGCCTTAATAAAAATATATATTTTGGATAAAAAAAAATGCAATCCTGTTCGAGTCCAAAGCCAATCCTGATTCCAGCAAATATTTCATGTGCTGCATAACCTAGAGTGAGCTTGAGCTTGAGCTTGGGTGTTTCTTGTGTTGCATAACCTAGAGTACGGAAATACCCACTGTTCCTCGCGATGAGATCTGCCATAACTCAGAGAAATCTCAAAAATATTTGTTGAAATACGAGTATATTCCCAGTAATCCCTATTTCCAGTAGCCCTTGGGATTCTGTTTTTCTCTTTCGGAAATCATGTTTTGCCTATAAAAAGTCAATATTTGTGAAGTCGAATTCGTGAAATTATGGTCTGGCGACAAAAACGCAGGATAAATTCGGAAACTTCCATATTAACATTGACTGAAAACCTCAAAAGATGCTCCCAAATTTTGGGAATAAATTGAACTACTTTAGCTTCACTGAGTAGTATGTTGTTATACAGTCGATAGTCGTCATTTAAAGTGAATCTTGTATCTGATAAGGATCAGAATTCATATCTACAATCCCCGATTGAAGTCTGAATCTCGAGAGGAGATTCCGAATCAATATACCGATTTTGGAATTCTGGTAGAGGAAAAAAAGAACGATTTTGAATTTGAACCTTGATATCGTAAATTTGTCGCTTTGAGAAATCCTTGAGAATCGTGGAGGCGATCTGGCGTAGTGGTAACATCCATGCCTCTCACGCTAAGGGTCACGAGTTCAATTCTCACTCCCGACATTCTTCCAAAAAAATGAAGTTAAAGTGACGAACCAGCCAAATGAGTTGAAAGTCACTAAATAACAGACAAAAAAAATCCTTGAGAAACCATGATTAGGAGTTTGAATCTGGAGACGAGATTCTGAATACAGAATACAATTTTGGAAATAAAACAAATATTCAAATACCAGAGTCCAAAATTGGTTTCCATCTGAATCTGGATTCTGAAAATACAATACAAATGCCATACAAATGAAACACAAATTTCTGCATAACCAGTCAACCAAGTGAAGCCAAATTTGGCATATGAAGGTTTTAGGGGTGTGCCTAACTCGAGAACTAATCAAGAAAAGTGAACCAAAATTTTCATATGGAGGATTTAGGGAGCAATAACTGTTTCTATAGTGGTTCGACACACTAACGAAATTGATCTTTATTTGAAAGTGGAAATGGATTGGAATGTGAAATACCCACTATCTTCTTCAATCTATATAAATAAAAATGGATCGCCGAAAAGCGAAGCTTGAGGAAGGAATTTTCCGATTTAGGGCTGTTTTCATTCTATCATATTTTTTGTATCAAACATTTATTCCATGTAACGGAGAAACATGTTATTTGCAAGTGGTTGAACAATCTTGAACGAGAATTATGTATTATAATTACGAGTTTTGGTATAAGTACTAGGAATTTTATAGTAAAAGGGTAGATTACAACGTGCGCTTAGTAAGAAAACGCAAATGTGATAACGGAGAATAAATTTTGAACAGGACGAAGTTTGCCGGGTCAGCTAGTGCTTAATAAAACACGCCCATTAGTACATATAGGGTAAGTGTATCAATGAATGAGAACGAATCAATTTGAAGACATGAAAAAGAATCGGGAATCTCTAGAGTTTGAAAGTGGATGTAGAACCTATGAAATTGCATTTAGCACTCATGCAAGAGAAGAGCACACCTTCCTTCCAAGCCAGGGCTGCAGTATAGGGGCTATCTCCACAGAGAAAGAATGAATTTTGAATTCAAAATCTCTTATATAATTCTGTCAACCGAATGTAAAACTAGAATTTGAAGCTGGAAACTCAGCGTATGTAGAATATAAAATTCAGAATCTCACATCTCAAATCATCATACGAGACACTGTGGTTAGATGTTTTATGATGAATCATAACCGCGATTTTCTGGTAATTAAATCACTCATTATAGATTCTGCAATCGGAAACTGGAATTGAGAATCTGAAGAATCTAGGCTCTCGAATTTAGGATCTATGACACAGAACACAAAATCAAAAATTTGAAATCTGAGATCTGGACTCTTTAATCCAGAATCTGAATATGAAATCTGATTCGAAAGATTGTATGATGATTCTGAATGAGATTCCAAATGAACTTTAATCATGGAATCTGAGTTTGAAAATACAGATGATTTTTGGAACTCAAATTTAAATTCGAAATCTAGAATCTGGATTCGAGTATGAAATTTTTGGTTAGGAAATAGCATCTGTGATCCGAAAGTTGCTATCTCACAGATTACCCTAGAAAATACAAATGATTGTTGTAATTCGAATTTAAATCCGAAATCGACAATCTAAATGACAATAAAAAAAATGCGGATTGAAATTAGAAGTTCAAATCCCATAGTCTTTTTTTCCTTCTTCTTCTTTTTCTTCTTTTCATAATTTTTTTTTCTTTGCTAATAGAGATTTTAAATCTTTCGTTTTATCTGTGTCCGGCTCTCCACAGTGTGTCCATTATATTCCTGAACTCAAACTATAGTCGTGGAACTCAACAAAACTATTTCGAATAGTAAAATCAATATCCAACATGAAATTATCTATTTTAAAATCCATTTCACTACTAGTCCCGAGACTTGATTGACACACTGTGTATGTAATCAGGGTCTAGCATGTGGAATAGAAAATATGCCAGAGGCAATGAAGTCATGACAAAAAATAATTATCGAATTTAAAGAACCGACCATGTACATTTTGTTTATTGGTCCAAAAAAATGACCTGTGCAAAATTTCAGCTCAATCGGACATGATTTAGGGGTGCCTCAAAGCTCTCGAAATTTTGATTTTTTGATTCTCGAAAATCTTCCAAGGGAGAGGCACCTCTAAATCTTGTCCGATTGAGCTGAAGTTTTGCACAGATCATTTTTTGGACCAATAAACAAAATGTACATGGTACATGGTTTTTGAAATTCGATGATGATTTTTTTCCCATTCATCCATTGCCACCCTAATGTTTACAGTATCAAGAGCAATATGAAATGTTTAAATTACTTGAATTGCATATAACCTTTATACTGCCATCTGTTACTTGGTTTCAATAATTATATGTTTTATTGTACTCGAAATCATACGCATTGTCTAAATATGAGTAGATCAACCCCAGCGATGATTTTTATATGAATCTGCCTTGAGTATAGAACCATATCAGCATGAATATGCCAGGGTCGTTTGAAAAGTAAAAAAAATGTAAGTAGAAAAAAGTGAAAAAATGAAAATTACTTAATTGATCGGGGTGAACCTCTCTTATTTTTCAACTGAATCTCTTTTTAGGCTGATACACTACGCCCATCCCTTCCGAAAAATAGGATTTGTCTTCGTCTCAAAAATAACCATTTGTTTTTGCAGTCACCTCTTTGTTCAAATGAAATCTTTTTTCCGAACTCGAAATTTGAATTAAGAATTCTGAATTTTGTCATTTAGAGATTGGAATTCGCAGCTTAGAGAACTTCACTATAGTGAATCTTTATTATTTGGAGTTTTAATCAGGATTTCACTACAATGGATCAACTTATGATCGAAGTGGATCTAGAAGGATCCGCTTTCAGATCTTAAACGAAATGCAAATTATGGAAACTAAATCTGAATTTTGGCGTTTGGATTAGGGTTAAGGTCAGAATTCGTGTCTAAAATTTAAATTTGTAGTCTTAATCTGGAAACGAGATTATGAATGAATATCTTCTTCTTCTTCTTCAATGGCACTAACGTTCCTAGAGGAACTTCGCCGTCTCAACGTAGTATTACTTGCGTCATTTTTTTATTAGTACTTAGTTGAGATTTCTATGCCAAATAACACGCCTTGAATGCATTCTGAGTGGCAAGCTCTAGAATACGCGGGATCACAGTGCAAGTCGGAGGAAATTTCTTTGACGAAAAATTCCCCCGACCAGAACGGGAATCGAACCCGAACACCCGGCATGTTAGTTATGACGCTAACCACTCGGCCACGGGAGCACTAAATGAATGAATGAATATATTTTTTTTAATTTACGTTAGAAAATATTTAGAATCCAGAATCTAAAATTAGTTTTCATGTGAAACCTAAAACATTATGTATCTCTATTTGAAGCTGGGATAAAGAATCGGGAATTTGAAATATTGAGAATCTTTAGCAGAGGTGAAAACCCAGAGGCGACGCTTGACCAAGTGAGCTTTGTCGGCTTTGTTCAGCAGAAAACTTTGAACCTCAAATGTCATTTTTGCGTGAGACGGCGCATTAGTAGTAGTGATAGCTTCAAACATAGCATACTGCGTTTGTCCTGTCACCCTTGAAGATGCAGAAAAGTGTTTGAATGACGGTGGGTTGTGTGGTGTAGTTAAATGTTCGAGATAATTCACATTTTATTTTTTATTTTATTTTATTTTTTATATATACATTCATCGGACTTAACATGGTCTACATGAAAGAAAAACATAATAATATGGAAATTACAAATAAATTACCTTCGATAATCCCTCATTCATGCTACAAATGTGGAATAATATACATTTTTTCCGAGATTGACTACCTGTCTTGTGAACGGTTTGAAAAGGCGGACGAGACGCCACCGTGAAATACGAGCCAAAAATCAAGCTGCAAAGTGTTGAACGTGTATCTGAATCTGCTGTTTGAATTATTAATAGACAAAGAAAACGCAAATCAATTGCAATTCTTCGCGAACTTTGTATAGTGTTCGGAAATAGGATGAGTAAAAACAGAGCAAGGAAGTAATATAATGATATTAAAAATGGGCGTATCAATGTTCACGACGACAGCCTAATCACCGAACGCACTTTTCTATTGGTGGGATTTTTTATTGCAGCATGATGCGTACTGAGCGTATTTTGACACCAAAATGGCAGCTCTAATCCCGCCCACTATCGCGTCAATTAAAAACGTCTTCTACTTCTACTTCTTCTATAGCTCTCGGTAAATGAGCATCTTAATCAGATCCTATATCTGGAATTAGGCATTCAAATTTGAGTTTAGGAATTATAATTTTAGATCTTGTACTCTGGAAATTAGAATCTAGGCTTTGGGCACAATCTGAATCCAAAATTTCGAAAATGTTTTTTTTCAGGATTCAACCCTTTGCGGTCGTAATAAATTTGGGCATGGGTGTCGTACTGGTCGGAATCATTTTGAGAAAGCAGTGATACATGCAAGATAATGAAAAAATAAACATTTTTTTGTGAACCATATATATGTATTAACTTAACAATGTATTTCAATGTAATGTTTTTGTTTTTATTTAAAAAATACATTTTATAGTTCGTCTTCGTGTGGAATCTTTCGAAACGGTCTCCAAGAGTAAATTATATGAAGTATAATCACTACATAATTATATTTTCATTATCCGTTGAATATGAGACACTTTTGCCATTAATGCAATAAATGTGTAATTAATGCCAGTAATTAGTGATCCCCGATTTTTTAAATTAATCGTTCATCAGCTAATCGAATACTTCGATTAATCGTTACACTGAGAGAAATAATTCGTTAGAATAATATTTCTCATTTACTAGAAAGCCATCTGGAATCAAAAAAGTGTTCATCCCGCCTGAAAATCAATTATTATCGTTCACGCTCCCTTAGACTCGTAAACGAAGCTCAATTCGCGTTGACGGCATTGAGCTTCGTTGACCAGTTAGGGGATCGTCAAAGATAATGATTGATTTTCGGGATAAAACTGCAGCGACCGTACGTTTTTTTTCTCTGGGTTTGGATCGATTAATCGACGTAAATTATTCGTTCGCTTCGATTATTGGTTGCGCAGTATTCGTTCGATTAATATTCGATTTCTGTAGGAAGTATTCGATTAATCGATTAATCGAACGATTATCGGGGATCACTACCAGTAATGTGTATCTGAAAAGATCAGCACTTTTCACTTTTAACAAAAATTTTTTTTACATGATATTATTCAAATAACATAAGACGCTTATGCAAAAAATAATTCTGTTCTTTAAAAACAACTACTTCAACATGATTTAAACCAGTACTTACTCAAATAATGGTTTCTGCGTATCCGAAATTATCAAAACCTTTCATATGAGATGAACAAAGATTTTGTCGCTTGAGACACTTTCACGATTATTCAAATAACATGAGAAATTTATGCAAACAGTAGTTCTGATACATATGAACAATCTTTTCCATCATACCAAAGTGTTAAAATGGCTAAATTCTGTTGTAATGATTTTTGTCACACATTTCAACGCATTCAACGCACTGTGCGTTGTCTTGTGTGGGTGACTACTTTGTATGATACTGAGTACCGTTATCTATTACTTATAGGAGCATCGTATTGATTCGTGAACAGGTTCAATAGACATCGAGGTTCCTTTAAGAAAAGCATAAACTGATACTTGGTTGAGTAAAATATAAGATTAGCATGGTTTCTTGCTGTGGTGGCTGAGAGCAGACAAGCGACCAGAACGGTAAAAAAGGTATGATAGCTGAGAGCAGACAAGCGACCACAAAAAGTTACGATAAAATTCTAAATGAAAAATCCTAATCTGGAATCCAGACTCTTCATGTCGAATCTGAAAAACCAATCTGAATCTTCAATCGAAATTTGGAAAATACTTATTTCTAATATGGAATAACTTGCAATACTAGTAAAACCTTGTAAAATACGAGTAATCTGAAGATGAAAATCCGGAAGCTGATTACAATATTTAGCAATCTGTAATCTGTAGTTTGGAAATAGGAATCTAGAATCTAAACAATCTAGGCTTTCGAATCTAGCATCTATAATCCAGAACATAGAATCCGAAATTCCAAATTTGAAATTTGAGATTTGGATTTAGATTGGGATTTCTATGTCAAATGTTTTCTAATTTTGGGAACGGCCCCAATAAATAGTGCCGTGAGTTCGATCCAATGTTCATCGACCCCATCCAACAAGGATGCATTGTAATCCCTGACCCAATCGATGAGCAAGCTTTTCAAAAGCTGCTTTTGAGAATATCTGCCGCTCGGAGAACACGTGCAGAATTGCATTGGTCATGAATGGACGAAACATTTATCATTATCTAGTATCTACTATAAGATGTCCTATGCTATGCCCATGGGATTATCAACCATTTGAGGTGTCGCCAAATGACTTGAGGGGAGAGACCGACTCCGTTTGGCGTCTGTGTGGTAGGCATTTTGTTGGAGCAATGAGGACGCGAAAGTGCTGTATTCGCGAAGCTTGTCATGCCACTTATAGCTCTGCACCAAATGTGGATACAACGCTTGTCTTTCTATGTTGGCTTCCAGCGACAAGTAGATCGCTTTGGCACTATGAACGGCGCTTGTAGTGGCATTGGATCATTGATGGATGTTTGAATTTCTCGGAGATTTTTGTAGTAGCACACCAACACTTGACTGCATCATTCGCATTGTTGATTCAAAATTAATTTTGTGATAGTGCAAAAATTAAGTTCCCCTGTAAAGCTGAGGTGAGATGTCGCTAAACAACTATAGTTACAGTTGAGTAAATGTTACATTCGGGAGTTTGTTAGATTCACATAAATGCCTCTCAGATAAGCGTGTTGCAGGTAAATGGTAAATGGTCCAGTGTACTCGAATAGATGCGAGAAAAATGCTATAGTTTTTCCAAATGAAATCGTCCAAAAAATGCAGATTTTGAAAACATGTATTTTTGATTCGAATGAAAGTTTGTATTCCGTTTGGGTTGGAGGGAATATGAGTTTTCCACAGCAATTGGAAATTTTGTGACTCAAGCGTAAGTTTTGAAAAGGGCGTATCGATTTTAGTAGTAGAAATCTTTGATAATTTATATCTAAAAAACTATGAGTCGTACCGAAATAGTGTCTTAGAAAGAGTTATAGCGTATTGATGTCTAAACATGAAAAAATATACACTGAGAAAAAAATTAGTACTCTTTTTTTATTTATAAAAAAAAACTTAAATTTGCAATATCCAAAGTACATATTTTTTAATTTTTTTTTATTTTTTCATATAAAATAGAAGTCATGTGGAAAATTTAAAAAATGGGTCAAAGATGGTAAAACTATTTTTGACGAACTTTGTGGAACATCGAATTTTTATGAACTTCCGAAACTTCCGAATTTTTGTATGTTAACAATCATTTTTAGCCACAAATTATAATTTATGATGTGATTTAAAACAAAAAAGCTAATTATAAATCTCCTTCTAAATGTAGCCATTCTCGAGATATTTAAAAAAATATTTTTAATTGATTGTCTTTTTTATAGTAAATATTCCCTTTAAATATGTTTGTCGTGTTATACTGTCATGTTCATGAAATTTTATGAATTTGCTTATAATTTCCAACAACTTTTCAAAATACATCATTATGGTAAAAATATATGTTTAGGAGTTACATTGAAAAACATTTGACGACATGTGGGTTAGCACAAAACGTAGCGATATTAAAAAATATTTTTTTTATTTTAATACAAACTTTTAACATATTATTCGTGTTACACAATCAAAACACGAACAGTAGAATTGAAATCCCAACAACAAATACACCTTGTTGATTCAACCGGACGTTATGGGTACAAATATAATTAACTTGTTTACGTTATGCCTAGAATAAACCTGAAGTCAGGTATCTCTAAGCTACCTCTGTATAGATATATAAAGTCAGGTATCTTTAAGCTACCTCTGTACAGGTATATAAAGTCAGGTACCTTTAAGGTACCTCTATAATGTATATAAAGTTACTCATATTCAAACATCGTTCATCAGTCGAACAATCTTCCTTATAGAGTGAATAACAGTATACCACAATGCACTACAAAAATTTGTTTTCGTGTTGTAGACCGTTTCCGAAAAACGGTAAGAAATGTTCATCTGAAAAACGTTTCTTAACCGTGTCAATGATTGAGAAACTTAAGTCTATGGGATGCAATATCCTTTTAGATACATCTTTAGAAATTTGCGGACCATGCCGTTTATCTGTATACTCTTCCAAACCAAAGCAGTGTAATACTGAGGAGCAGATCAGTACAGCAGTAGGAAATACTTTAGAAGAAGTACCATCAATAGTTTCAGTCGTTTCAGCATCTTCGCAAGATTCCCAATACACCAATATACCAGAGTATTCCCGAGCGTAAAACATTGAGCTATTCAACAAGGGAATCGCCGGTATTAACGTTAATGACGCAAAGACTTGGACAGACTAGTTACCCCGAACAAAAATTCAAAGAAATTTCTAAAGGTATTAAAAGAAATCTATTTTCTTTTTCACATGAAGAAGACGAAGAGTCGAACAAAAGGCAAAATAGTTCGATGAGATTATCAATCACCTCAAAGAGAAATTTGACCACACAGGGACAACAAGATCAGAAAAAGTTAGAATTTTAACAGTTTTGCCTCAGTCTTGGTCCGTGCAAAAAATGGAAGAAGAATTTGGCGTTAATAAATATATGGCAATTCAAGCCAAAAAACTGGCAAATGAAAAAGGTGTGTTGTCGACATCACATAGCAAATATGGACCAAGTTTAAGTGAAGATGTTAAAAATCATGTTTCGGAATTTTATGATGACAACGATATCAGTCGATCATTACCTGGAGAAAGAGACTATGTTTCTGTAGCCAAAGATGGGAAGCGTCAACACATCCAAAAAAAGGTTATTAATAACATCATTACGGGAAACTTTCAACAGACTTAAGGAATTTAATCCAAATTGCAAAATTGGATTTAGCTCTTTTGCATCAATGCGTCCGAAGCATTGCAAATTGCTGAGTAGTTCAGGAAATCATAACGTTTGTGTTTGTACATTCCATGAAAATGTAAATCTTATGCTTCATAGTCTCAAAAAATATAACATTGAATGCAAAGAATATATGGAAAAAATACTATGTAACATATCAAATAGATCAAAATACTGTTACCTTCGTGAATGTAAAAATGCCCAACAATGGACGAGTTTGGAAACTGGTTTCTAGATGAGCTTCAGGAACGCAATTTAATCGAAATCACTTATGCACAATGGATTTCTACTGATCGATGCGACATAGAAACTCTTGTGAAACCGGTGGAAGAATTTGTATCGTATTTTTGCGAAAAAATAGAATTAAAACACAACAGTCCACATTTCATAACAATATAAAAGCAAGAAAATGAGGTTGTTGTGATTTGCGATTTTTCCGAAAATTATTCATTTGTGCTTCAAGATGAAGTTCAAAGTCATCACTGGAACAATGATCAAGCAACAATCCATCCATTCGTTGTTTATTATAGAGATGAAAAAGGTTCTGAAGGTTACATATGAAGTTTTAAGTCATAACACAATAGTTGTTCAAGTATTTATTTCTAAATTGGTAACATTTTTGAAACAACAAATGCAGGTAAAGAATAAAAATCATTTCGGATGGTGCTGCATCCCAGTATAAAAATAGGAAAAATTTTGCGAGTTTATGTCAGTTTAAATCGAAATACGACATTGACGCTGAATGGCAAAGGACCTTGTGATGCAATTGGTGGTACATTAAAACGGATGGCAACAAGAGCTAGTTTGGCTAGGCAGCATGAACATCCTGCAAAAACGTTATTCGACTGGGCTAAATTTCATGAACATGATGGTATAACACGACAAACATATTGGGAGGGAATATTTACTATAAAAAAGACAATAAATTGGAAATATGTTTCAAAATATTTCGAGAATGGCTGCATTTAGAAGGAGATTTATAATGAGCTTTTTTGTTTTAAATCACATCAGGAATCATAATTTGTGGCTAAAAATGATTGTTAACATACAAAAATTCGAATTTTCGAAAATTCATAAAAATTCGATGTTCCACAAAGTTCGTCAAAAATAGTTTTACCATCTTGGACCCATTTTTTAAATTTTCTACATGACTTCTATTTTATATGGAAAAATTTAAAAAAAATTCAAAAATATGTATTTTGGATATTGCAAATTAAAGTTTTTTTGTAAATAAAAAAAGGGTACTAATTTTATTTCTCAGTGTATATTTTTTTCATGTTTACACATCAATACTCTATAACACTTTCTAAGACACTATTTCGGGACGACTCATAGTTTTTTAGATATAAATTATCAAAGATTTCTCCAACTAAAATCGATACGCTCTTTTCAAAAGTTACGCTTGAGTCAAAAAAATTCCAACTGCTGTGGAAAACTCATATTTCCTTCAACTCAAACGGAATACAAACATTCATTCGAATCAAAAATACTCATGTTTGTCATTTGTCGATTTCATTTGGAATTGCTCTATATCAGGGATGGCCAAACGGAAGTCCGCGGTCTACCGGTCTCCTGCGTAGGTGTTTTTAGACGCCCGCCAACTGGTCTAGGATAGTGCCACCTCCAAACGCAATGAAAAAAATATCACTCCACCTTTTATCGTGATCATTCTATAAGGTGTTTATATTAATCTCAATGAAACATATTAGTTGTAAGAGTAGATATTTCTTCATGAAAGTTCCCGTTTTCATATTTCATTCCAGATTGTTAGTTATTTTATATTAACACATCCAGTTGTTCGACCATAACTTGTAATATTTTTATGGGAAATTGTCACTTTTTTCAAATTGTCACTAGGAACAATTTCAACAATATTTTCTCCAGGCATGTCATTTATCAAATGACCAATTGAAAACACTTGAAACATCCGGCCGGTTGAGAACCAACGAAAACTAAATTTTTGGAGGACACTTCGCTGCGAATGCGAGTTTTAATGAAGTATTGCTATTTTAATTCTAAAACTATGATGAGTAATGTCAATTAATAGTGTAGATTTCTTTCAAGAAATATAGTCATGAATAGAACAACAGTGAGTAATCTAATTGAACAGAATTTTCATCGTTAGCTCTATTTTGCTGTTATAGATACAGTCGTGTGAAAGCTGTCGGCATAATTTTTCGAGCTGTTTGGTTCGCTTGTTGCATTCCTGATATTTTGCTTTGGGAATCATTTCGGCAATATTTCAAAATATGCCATTCGCAACACATGACATTCGAGAAAGAACTGGATTCAATAAGATTCTATCGGTTTACAAAATGCGAAAATTTGCTCGGTATGATAGTTGTAGGGATCGAATTTACCGTTCGATTCAATTTACGTAATGACGACCATTATTCCCGATGAATAGTTCGTATTAGTAATGAAACGGATAATAGTTTGGCCGAATACCGGATACTGGATATTTGGCAAGCTTCGTGGCCGGATGGCCGGACATTCGGCTCTTTATTTGCATATTCGAAACTTGGAGAAACTACATGTGTGCATGATGCATATAAAGGTTTACATTTTAGGGAGTAAAAAAAGATTTTTTACATCAAAATAATGAACTATGTTTAAATTTTCCGTATAAAATAAATTTTCCTCAAAAAAGTATCAAGTTTTCTGCAAGGAATATTGAACAGATTTTTTTTTTCTGTTTTTGTGGATGTATTGAAATAATTTTAATACTAGTCGATTAAGAGTAAGTACTACGAATCCAAATAAGCAAAGAACATCAATCAATTATTTTCATTCAAGATTTCAATACATGGAACTGTCTTCAGGGTGATGATGAGACGAAACTGAATTGAACCTTACACGCGAAGCTCATGACACCTTTTGGGACAGTTTCAACGAAGTGGCAAAAGAAAATGATAGTCAATTTCCATTAAAAAAATACATTATTACCGAAATCGACTACTATGCGAAACCATTTCGAATCGATCGCAATCACGTTGCTTACGTTTAGAAGCAAGGCGTAATTGGCTGGTTAAAAGATTCATAATAAAAGTAATAGTGTTAATGAATTAATGTTATAAGTTAATATTAACTTAATTTTGAAGAAATATGATTTATTATGTGGTAATGAGAAATTATTGATTTTTTTGTAATATTCGGTATCCGACCGGATAGCAAATATTCTATAATTATTTTTACCGATTATTTTTTTTATTTTATAGAATAATTTATCACTGAATATTTATTAGTATGACCTATAATTTTCCTTCAATTAACCCTCCTATATTCGAGGACACGGTTTCACAGACCGAGAATCAATATTTTTTGAGGTTTTGACTATTGAAACTGAATGAAGTTGAAGGAAAAATATTTTCTGGAGAATGACTTTTTGATACAGTCAACGTTGGTAGACCGCAGCCTAACATTTGAACAATTAGTCGCCCGTGATGCTCAAAAGTTTGGCCACCCCTGCTCTATATGAACTAAACTCTACCACTTGTAATTTACACCGCGTTCGATGGTAACTGCCCCAAGGTCCGGATTGAGGAGTCGAGGAGAGATAGTGGGACGATCCGTGGACGCGCACACAAGAGTGTAAGCTCACTCCTAAGCTCATTTCCTTTCCAGAGTGAGCTGCGTTATTAATCAGTTGCGAATAAAGGGTGTGTCACATCAAATTGCATCACGGAAAAAACGCTGTAGAAATTCGCCCAGTAGACCGATCCTTTTGAAAATTTTAGACAGTAAAATAAAAACTATTAAACAACTTTTGGCATTTTCTTTTTGTTCATACTTCGATCCCAAGCCCGTATGCTCGCACCTTCCTCTTTACCCCGTCCATAAGGTTCTGTACAACGTCAGGTTGTAGTTTTTTTTTTAACAGAAATCCATTTTCTCTTGAAGTCCGCCTCCGATTTGACAACTTTTGGGTTCTTTCGGAGGGCCTGCTTCATAATCGCCCAATATTTCTCTATTGGGCGAAGCTCCAGCGCGTTGGGCGGGTTCATTTCCTTTGGCACGAAGGTGACCCCGTTGGCTTCATACCACTCCAACACGTCCTTTGAATAGTGGCACGAAGCGAGATCCGGCCAGAAGATGGTCGGGCCCTCGTGCTGCTTCAATAGTGGTAGTAAGCGCTTCTGTAGGCACTCCTTAAGGTAAACCTGCCCGTTTACCGTGCCGGTCATCACGAAGAGGGCGCTCCGCTTTCCGCAAGAGCAGATCGCTTGCCACACCATGTACTTTTTGGCAAACTTGGATAGTTTCTGCTTGCGAATCTCCTCCGGAACGCTGAATTTGTCCTCTGCGGAGAAGAACAACAGGCCCGGCAGCTGACGAAAGTCCGCTTTGACGTAGGTTTCGTCGTCCATTACCAGGCAATGCGGCTTCGTCAGCATTTCGGTGTACAGCTTCCGGGCTCGCGTCTTCCCCACCATGTTTTGCCTTTCGTCGCGGTTAGGAGCCTTCTGAACCTTGTATGTACGCAGGCCCTCCCGCTGCTTGGTCCGCTGGACGAATGAACTTGACAAATTCAGCTTATTGGCGACATCCCGGACCGAACTTCTCGGATCACGTCTAAACTTAACTTAACTACGCGCTTGTGATCTTTTTCACTGACGGAGCATCCATTTTTGCCGTTCTTCACCTTCCGGTCGATGGTTAGGTTCTCGAAGTATCGTTTTAGTACTCTGCTGACCGTGGATTGGACGATTCCCAGCATCTTGCCGATGTCCCGTGACAACTCCGGATTCTCGAAATGAGTGCACAGGATTAATTCACGACGCTCTTTTTCATTCGACGACATTTTTCCAAATTTACGAAAAATTGACAGTGAAGCATGGCCAACGTGATCTATACACTCTTATCTGATTATAAGCGAAAGCTGAAGATATAATTCCTAAAAATTAAATTTCTACAGCGTTTTTTGCGTGATGCAATTTGATGTGACACACCCTTTATGATTCTACACCAACACGCCTTCATTTCATTTTCATTTTCTCTTTTTTGTGTATCTTTCCAGAACTCGAGCTCGCCACCGAGAATGTGATAGAAATGAACGATTCACAGACGATTCTGAAGTATCCTGCCACATTAGATAAGATGGAAAGGTAAGCGTGAACATCACCATGTTGAGTCAAACCTCCCCCCGGGATGGACATGTAGAGGAGCATGCATGCGGGAAGTGTAAAGTGCTTTTCACGAGTACTCTGTGTGTTCTGTCCCTCAACACTAAACAAAAAAAAATGAAACGAAGATATATCTTGGGAATGAGAAGAGCGAAATTGTTGCCCCAAATATTCTGCCCACCAGCTCTTTTCTCGAGAGCCTCCGCACGTTTCATGCACTATTCTCTCACCTCAGTACTTATTCAACGAGGTGATGCGGGTGGATTTGAGTTAGTGAGGCAAACGGTGAAGGATGTTTCCATTTCCATTCTTGTATAGCTTTTTTTTATATTTGTGCTCCTCACCGGAGTACACAGTTGAACACAGTGGAATTGTGCTTCGCTGGAGGATAGGCACCAAGCAGGCACAAGTCTTTCTGAAATATTGTTTCTCCGCTTCTGGGGGGAAAATTTATTCCTACGGATTCAGCGCGCCTCGAACTGATATTTGTCGATTTGATTGTTTGATCGTGTGGGAGCCCATGCCTAGTAATGGCAGCTCTCTCCTGCACATGTATTTATTTATTTATTATATGATACGAAAATTTATGTTCAAGGAAGCAGCCATTCCTTATTAGCAGTTTTGTTTTCGATCAGCCAGCGTTGAGTCAACTTCCCATTCTGCGATAGACAAACGATTTCGCCTTATATAACCAACCCGCGTTGAATTCAATCAATAGCGAACGTCGTCTAGTTATTGTGTTATGAAATAATCTGCTTGATTGAAACGACGCGCACTCTGCCCAGTGACGTGTGTGCCTAGGATATCTGTTCGTATGAATGTGGATCCACTCGCAATCAAATATTTATGATTTCCGAAAACAAACTTGTCGTCGAGCAGCCACTGATGTCGAAAATCCTCCACCGAATCGATGATGATTGGTCTCGAAAAACTCTCGGGTCGTGAACTCGTTGCTCATATTTCCACCAGTTACCGGCTAATTTTCACGTCTAATTCTCTATATTTCTCAACTTGTTCGGCTGATCGATAGATTAAGCAGAAACGGTAGCAAATTTTTGCGCTAATTCGACGTTTATTATTACGATGTCGTTGCGGCTATACACATATCCACGTCAGGGTCGAGTTCTACTGCCGTTCACTTTTGAGCAATTGTCTCAGCGGAGTCAGGTGTGTTTGTTTGTACATATTGAAATTGTTAATTGCACACAATTTTCGATGGAAAATTACCAGTAAAATTGTCGAACGGTAGCTTTTTTATAACGAGAAAAATATTATGAGTAAATGAGAAGACCAAAAGCGAGTTGTTTTTGTATATCTCATTCCACCATATCATATGTTTAGTTAATTTGAGCCATCATCCTCTTACATTTGGTATCTGAAATTCAGAAAACTGGAGTCCGAAAAGCAGTGCAGTTGAGCATCTATTATCCGCGGAATGGGGGACAAGGTCATCCCGATATTTAGAATTTTGGTGAATGTCATTTTCGAGTCTACAATTTGGATTTAAAATCTTCAAGGCTCGAATCTGAAACTTGAGTAAGAAGCTAGGGATCCGAATTTGAAATCCTCTCTTGGAATTTAGAATGCATGATCTGAATATTGTAGAACCTGAATTCAGAATCTGGAATCTGATATCTTGCTATTAAATTTGACAATTTGGCAAAAATTTAGAAATAGAACAAATCAGAAATTTGAATCCAAACTCGGATTAGAAACCCGAATTTCGAAATTTGAATGTTCAAACTAAGTCTAGAATTATTGTTTCTGATTGTTGATTTTAAATCTAAAATCTGAATCCGAAAATCAGTCTAACATCTGAATTCGTCTCAATATGTGTGGACATTATGGAAGTTGAATTCAGAAATCAGGAATCAGGAATTGGACCTCTAGGATTTATAACGGGAACGTGAATATCAATAAGAACCCTAAATTCGGGATTTGGAATCATAACCTGGAATGCGCATGTAAGATGCGGAATTCAGCCACTTTTTTTCATTTTCGTTGAAACTTTACTGGATATTTTGATATAAATTTATTTCAGATTAAAACATTCAATATTCGTTTTTAGTCAAAGTTATATTTTCAATTTAGCATATATTTATAGTCTTTTTTTTACAATAACATGAAATATACAGAAAAAAATATTTTTTTGTTGTTTCTTTCACTTCAGCCAGAGTCATTTTTTATTACTTCATTTTAGTCTGTTTAACGTAGGTGAAATCGGTGCATTCATTACGCGTAGAGAACATCGATTCCTCTATTTCGTTTATTGCTGGTGTCGTTACGATTTGATTTATTTGAAATGCAGGAAACTTTCATTAGCGATTGAAGTTGTAAGAATGTGATCTATTAATTTCCATCGTCAAAATGCTTCATTTAAAAAAATGAATTGTCCCGGACTATCTTCTGGAAAAGTAGTATTAAAAGAGGTACATGAGGATATAGCAGTCACGCTTACCACTACGCAACCGGCGCCGGCAAGTGGCCTGGCCTACACAACCCTTCACCTTACCGTTTTCATTTGTTTCATTGATTACAACAACAGAACTTATTTTTCTTCTTAAATGGCACTAACTTAAATGGCACTATGCCACTAATAATAAAATATATATATATATATAAATGAATTTCTGTTTGTCTGTCTGTCTGTCTGTCTGCCTGTCTGATTCTTATGGTATGGTATGTAGGGGTTTTTGGGGTCGGGGAAGGTTCTTATGATACTCCGAGACCCCTCCCCCTCTCTAAGGGGGGTGGGGGCCTGCCATACAAATGAAACACAAATTTCTCTATTACTCGAGAATTAATCATGCAAACGAAACCAAATTCGGCATGTGGAGCTTTAAGGGTGCAATAAATGATTCTGTAGTGGTTAGATACTGCTCCCCCCTCTCTTAGGGTGGGGCTGCCATACAAATGAAACACAAATTTCTGCATTGCTCTGGAGTTAATCAAGCAAATGAAACCAAATTAGGCATATGGAGGTTTTAGAGTGCAATAAATGTTTATATGATGGTTAGACACTCCACCCCCCTCTATAAGGGGGGCTGCCATACAAATAAAAGACACATTTCTGCATTACTCGAGAAATAATCAAGCAAATGATAACAAATTTAATCAAAAATGAATCAAGCAAATGAAAACAAATGAAAACAAAAAACTCGAGAATTAATCAAGCAAATGAAACCAAATTAGGCATATGGAGGTTTTAGAGTGCAATAAATGTTTGTATGGTGGTTAGACACTCCACCCTCTCTCTAAGGAGGAGCTGCCATATAAATGAAAGACAAATGTCTGTATTACTCAAATATTAATCAAGCAAATGAAATGAAATTTGGCATGTGAAGGTTTTAGGGTGCAGTAAATGATTCTATGGTGGTTAGATACTCCTCCCCCTCTCTCAAGGCGGTGCGGGGGCGGTAGGGTGTATGCTGTCATACAAATGCAACACAAATTTCTTCATTACTTGAGAATCAATCAAGAAAATCAAACAAATTTGGCATAACCCCCACATTAGGGGGCAAGAAACATTTCTAAGGTGGTTCAACACTCCTCCCACCTTTTTAAGGGGGGGCTGCCATAGAAATGAAACACAAATTTTTGCATAACTCGAGAACTAGTCAAGCAAATGGAACCAAATTTGGCATATGAAGGTTTTAGGGATCGATAAACGTTTCTATGGTAGTTCGACACTCCTCTCCCTCTCTAAAGGGGGGTTCCCATACATATACATTTTGGGCAGGACGAAGTTTACCGGGTCAGCTAGTGTTAGCATAAAACAAGAAGAGCGCTATCGTGTTCCCCGAATTTTCGGCATACAACAAGAGGAACACTATCGTGCTCCCCCGGAATCAACCGGTTAAGACGAGTTGGCATGTAATTCGTCATCTAGCACTTGATTTACAGGTGCTAGATGACGAATTGACACTCAATTCTGGGATTTCAATCTGTTTATTTAATCTGAATTTGGTATCTGTGCATCTGAAATCAGTTTTCAAATATGAAATACATATCAAGAATCTGAAATTTGAATCACGATTCAAAATTCGAATATGAATACTGAAATTTAGCCCGGAGTTGAATTGAAAAACCGCTAACTCACTGCTGATGACAACACTTAGTGCAATCTGAGGAGAAGAAGCTGATTATTTCAAGTACTTTTAGTGTACACATTTGAGCTTTTCTGATTATTTAAAACAAAAAAAAATCCAATGGACTCTTAATTAATGAAGATGTCACTATAGTATAAACCTAGAATAAGCTACAAAAATGGTTTTAGAAAAAATGGCGGCCGTTTGTAAAAAAAACAAATTTACATACAATTTTTATGACGATTCAATTTTTTTTGTGCAGTGAAATTGAAAAAAAAGAGTCAGGCGATAGAAAGTAGTATTCACAAAGAATTTGAAATAAATGTTCATAAAAGTAGTTCCGAGAAAAACTTTTTTGAAGTTTTGATTCAAAATCATACCAGATTAGATGCTTCATCACAAAAAAAACTATAACTCGGTAATTAATGGGAATTTAAAAAAAATCCAGTCTAGACAGAATACAGTCTATCGAAACTCTTTGAGGAAATTTCTCTAATTGACAATTCTGATAACGATAAAGATCTTATTTCGTTCACTCCAACTGCAAATCAGTCGCCAGAACGAATATTTTGGATAAATTTTGAATTAATGTGTTGCTTCAATTTATCTTCGACATCGGAATCAAAAAAGAGAATCAGTTCTGACACATATTTCGTCAACCATCGCAATGAGAATTTGTCTAAAATTCTGGATAGAGAATGCATGTATGCTTTATGTTTTGCTTCTATTATACAGTCAACTCTCCCTAACTCTATATCCAAAGGGACCATCGAATTAAGGAGGTATCGAGATACAGAATATTTTTTCATAATTTTTTTATGTCATAAAATGTCATATATTAATATAAGTGTCCCAATTATGGTATGAATTTGAATTTTTGATTCGTTCCCTTAAAATGAAAAAACACCTTTCTCATATAAAAAAAATATTTTTTCCAGAATCTCTCAGGAGGTGATAGACGGTTCTATTTCACGAAAAAAAATCCTTCTACGCATATGTTAGAATTTCAACAATGACAGAGTTTATAGAACTTTTTTTTTGTTACGGACTCTGTTGGCTCAAACTGACTCTACATTGTAGAGTACGCTACGTAATACTATCCTGTTGCTTTCATTTGAAAGATGAGAAAATTTAGTACAGGATATAGTAGTGGAGCATCTAAATTAGTGGATTTGAATAACATTTTGGAAGTGTAAAATTTAAAAGTTTTTTTTAATTTGTAATTATTAATTTTATCCCAAAAATTCATACTAAACTTGATTGTTTCTATCAATTAAATTAAAACTCTCTAACTTCTCTACAATTTGTTCCTTGACGCCCAACTTCTATCCCTCTTAATTTCGCTGCAATATCGATATAAACAATTCCTGATGAAAATTCAATCAAAATCTTCAAAAATCGATTTATAACCCACTGTACTTATAAAAGCCACTTAAATTTCACTTTAATGTTGAAAGGTTAATTTTTTTCTTGAAATTATTCGTATTTGAATGATAAAAAAAACTTTTTTTTTCAAACTGTATACAATCGAGTCCTAAATTTTACATAATCAAATCATATATAATCGAGTCCGACCAGCATGAGGAACTAGGTTAACAAAAAAAATGGTTAAGTATGTTATTCAAACTAAATTGTAACGATCACGCAGGAACTGTTCAATCACAAAGAAATGTTCGAATAGTTTCACAGGAACATTTTCAGTTGATTTCAATATTCCATACATATTCTTCAGGTTTGATTTAACGTTCGAAGATGTAATTTCGACACAATCATCGGAATATTCTCCATCTCAATAGAACTACTATCTTCAGCGTTTTTCTCAGCTTTTTCAACACTTTCCAGTATATCGGTATCTGGCATCAGATCACAGCAAATCACGTTTTGGTTCTTTTTGCACTAATTATTAAAAGACATTGAGGCATCGATCAATCGAACGGTATTGTACTGTCGACATCAGCAAGCTCACGACGCATTAATTATGCCAGCGGAATATCACCATCATCATTGAAGGAAAATTCGGCTTCCTGAAGCAATCTTAAATAGTCTCAGATTTAACCTTATTGATTTTAGAGGGTGCATTAAAATACAGTAAGAATGGTGAATAACATGAAGGTTGAAACGGACAAATATCCTCCATTTCTTGCAATATTCGTTTAACTAATCGATCTAATTAATCGAAGATGGCGAAAGTACTGATTCCGGTTCTTGATTATGTAGAAGTCCAGCTGCTGAGCTACGGAAGTAAAGATTTGTGGAAAAATTGTAAACTTATCGATTTGAGCTTTGGTCGGAGAGATTTTGGGTGCGCTGTATAGTTATCAACGAACATGACCACCTTTGAGAAAAAATAGATATAAGTATGATACATTACATAATTCCAGAAATAATACCTTTCTGTTTCCATTGGAATTTTTTTTGTCAAATTGCACAATCCATTCCTCAAAAAGCTTTAAGGTCATCCAGACCTTGGTGTTGCTCTCGTATATCACTGGTAATGAATTTTTCTTATTGAAACATCGTGGGTATTACTCTTTCCATTGATCAGCAACGGTACTTTATCGCTCCCGTCAATGTTAGTTGTGCGTGTGTGTTGTGTTGGTTGTGGGAATTCCCAGTTTCTGGACAAATTTGCAAGCCATATCCCGAAGAATAGAACCTGAGAGAGGTAAATTATTCTCTTTGGCTTGATAAGACAAAAAACCATTGACCGCTCCAGCTTTTGGATTCCGACCAACCTTATATGCTTTTTTTTATAATTTTTTTTATTAAATCGTTTTTTTTTACAGGCTCAGTTACATAAGTTTAAAGGAGCCAAACTCCTATTTGTATAGTTACAAGTATATATAAACATTTTTCATTAATTCTAGTGTTAATGAAGTAGAGAACCGATTACTCGCGGTTTGCTCGAGTTTAGAAGGGTGACATTTTTTTCAGGAAAAGGAAGGGATATAAGGATATGTTGACAATGTTCACACTCACATTCGCACTCACATTCATCATACTCAATTCTTAAGCCTATCTTATATCTAATATGTATTTACATTTCACCTTATTCTATTGTTAGTAAGAAGGGATTTAATTTCTCGCGAAGGAAAAGGAAAAGGAGAATATAAGGATATAAGGACAATCACACACGAAGATCGATAACTTTTAGGAAGACATATATTTGGGACATGTAATCAAGGTCTAACCGAGCCAACACATCTCTCACCGGCACATTGGGCTGTCTTCCTATGGCCCGACGAGAGTTTTCTAAATTCGATCTGGCAACAAGATACGCCTCGCACGACCAAACAACGTGTTCGATGTCGTGGTAACCTTGGCCACAAGCACAGATATTGCTATCGGCAAGATTAAAACGAAAGAGTAGCGCATCTAACGAACAGTGATTGGATATGAGTCGAGAGAAGGTGCGAATAAAGTCCCGACTCAAGTCCAGACTTTTGAACCATGGTTTGAGGCTAACCTTAGGGATAATCAAATGAAGCCACCGACCCAATTCATCTTCGTTCCACTTACGTTGCCAGTTAGCGATGGTATTTTTACGGACTAAAGAATAAAATTCATGGAAGGCGATTTGACGCTGATAAATATCGCCTTCAATTGCACCTACCTTTGCCAATGAGTCAGCCCTCTCATTACCCGGAATTGAGCAATGTGAAGGGACCCAGACAAAGGTAATGACATAACAGCGTCCGGTTAAAGCACTCAAAATTTCTCGTATTCTCTCAAGGAAGTACGGCGAGTGATTTTCCGGCCTCACTGAACGGATAGCTTCGAAAGAGCTAAGACTATCCGTTACAATGTAATAGTGTTCAACAGGTCGTGAGGCGACGCTGTCCAGCGCCCAGTGTATTGCTGCCGATCCAGCAATATACACTGAGCAAGGATTCTGAAGGCTGTGGGAGGTGCTAAAAAATTCGTTGAACACTCCAAATCCTGTGGACTCATTCATAGAGGACCCATCAGTAAAGTACATATTATCACAATTGATACGCCCATATTTTGCATTGAAGTTCGTAGGAACGATCCCCGATCGATGATAATCTGGAATTCCAGGGATTTTCTCTTTCATGAACAGATCAAAATGTACAGAGGAATTGATGTAGTCAGGAAAACAAACACTGTTGGGAATATACGAAGAAGGATCAACCTGCATGGAGATGAATTCATGATATGAAGTCATGAATCCAGAATGAAAATTTAGCCCGATCAGCTGCTCAAAATTTCCGATCACCAATGGGTTCATGACCTTACACCGGATGAAGAACCGAAGAGATAATAAATTGAAGCGATCTTTTAGTGGGAGTACGCCTGCCAAAACCTCGAGACTCATGGTATGCGTTGAGGGCATACATCCCAACGCGATACGGAGGCAAAGATACTGAATTCGCTCGAGTTTAATGAGGTGTGTTTTGGCAGCTGATTGAAAACAAAAACTGCCATACTCCATCACTGAGAGAATAGTTGTTCGATACAACATTATAAGATCTTCGGGATGGGCTCCCCACCAGGTGCCAGTAATTGTACGGAGAAAGTTTATTCTTTGTTGGCATTTTTTACTCAGATACCTAATATGGGCCCCCCAAGTACATTTGAAGTCGAACCATACCCCAAGATACTTGAATGACATAGCATGAGTGATCGGTTTACCCATATGTTGAAGCTTTGGTTTTGCTGGTCTATGCTTCCTAGAAAAAACCACCATCTCTGTTTTCTCCGTGGAGAATTCGATCCCTAGCCCAATGGCCCAGGTTGAAAAATTGTTCAAAGTATCTTGTAAGGGTTCTTGCAGGTCGGATTCTTTTGATCCTACGACAGACACTACTCCATCATCTGCAAGTTGTCTTAAGCTGCAATTTTGTGTAAGGCAATTGTCAATGTCGCTTACATAGAAGTTGTACAAAAGGGGGCTTAAACATGAGCCCTGAGGGAGGCCCATGTAAGAGACCCGACTTACTGCCGAATCTCCGTGAGAAAAATTCAAATGTTTCTCACAAAGCAAGTTATATAACATATTATTCAATAGAGGCGGTAGACCCCGAGAGTGTAATTTGTCTGACAAAACCTCTATTGAAACAGAATCAAAGGCCCCCTTTATGTCCAAGAATACTGAAGCCATTTGTTTTTTTTCGGCGTAAGCCATTTGAATTTCTGAAGAAAGCAACGCAAGACAATCATTCGTCCCCTTGCCCCTGCGGAACCCATATTGTGTATCTGAGAGTAAGATATTCGTTTCAACCCAACGATCAAGGCGAAACAAGATCATTTTCTCCAACAATTTCCGTATACAAGACAGCATTGCTATTGGGCGGTACGAATTGAAGTCGGACGCGGGTTTTCCGGGTTTTTGAATAGCTATAATTCGCACTTATCTCCAATCATCTGGAACAATATTATGCTCCAGAAACCGATTGAATAAATTCAACAAGCGATGTTTCGCCACATCAGGGAGGTGTTTCAACAAGTTGAACTTAATTCTATCTGTTCCTGGAGCCGAATTGTTACAAGAAAGGAGATCAAGAGAGAATTCTACCATCGAAAACTCGGAATCAAGATCGCACCTATCTTGTGGTATATCTCGAACAATTTTTTGCACAGGAACGGAATCGGGACAAACTTTCCGTGCAAATTTAAAAATCCATCGATGTGAATATTCTTCGCTTTCATTCGATGAAGAGCGATTTCTCATGTTTCGAGCCACTTTCCATAATTTTTTCATTGACGTTTCTCGTGACATACCTCCCACGAAAGTTCGCCAATAAGCACGTTTTTTCCCTTTAATCAAGTTTTTAAATTGATTTTCAAGGTCCAAATACGTTTGAAAATTCTCAATGGTTCCACGTTTTCGAAAAGCTTTGAATGCGTTCGATTTATCCTGATAAAGCTTGGAACATTGGCTATCCCACCATGGATTGGGAGGCCTTCGACGAATAGTGGAGCCTTTCGTGGAGGTGGAGGTTCCGTTTGAGCGCGAACCGCGCTGTCATAGATCAAACGAGAAATGAAGTTATACTCCTCCAATGGAGGCAAACCATCTCTGGAATTGATGGCTAGAGCAATCGCGTCCGCATATTTTTTCCAGTCAATGTGTCTTGTGAGGTCATATGCCATGTTTATAGATTCAGAAGAATTCGACCCAATGGTGATGGACATTTTGATTGGGAAGTGATCACTACCGTTGGGGTCCTGGATTACATTCCACTTGCAATCTAACGATAGTGAATTCGAGCAAAGCGAGAGGTCAAGAGCACTTGGGTTAGCAGGAGGTTTAGGTACACGTGTTGTTTCCCCAGTATTCAAAACGGTCATATTGAAGCTGTTACAAAGGTCATATATCAAAGATGAACGATTGTCGTCGTACTGTTCCCCCCAGGCAGTTCCGTGAGAGTTGAAGTCTCCCAAGATCAATCGTGGCTCAGGAAGGAGTGAGCACATGTCATCAAGTTGTTTGCGGCTAACCGCAGCTCTCGGAGGCCAATACAAGCTGACAATACAGAGGTCTTTGCCTCTTTATATGCTTTTGGTCTAGATTCAATTTTCCATTCCGATTCCATTTTTACTTTAGTTTGAATAGTGTTGATACCGTACTTTGTGCAATACTGAAATTATTTGCAGCTTCAGACCCCTTCCGTCCATACTTTTCGACCTGCTCGATGATGCTCAAACGTTGCGCAATGGTTAAAGTTTTGATTGTTCGCTTGAAAGGTTTCTCGTGGTTTTCCATACTTGAAAAGAAATTGTTTGATGACACGAACACTTCGTCTTCACTTTCAAGAGCAATTGAAATCAAAGATAATAACACACAAAAACATGTACGCGAAAATAAATCGAGTTAGGGAGGGGAAAATCCATGGAAAAATGAATCAAAACACATCGAGTAAGGGAGGCATCGAGTTATGGAGAGAAGAATGCTTGTAATATCGAAGGTGCCATGAAATCCATCGAGTTAGGGAAAATATCGAGATACAGAACATCGAGTTAGGGAGAGTTGACTGTATTTTGGGAACAATACAACATCATATGTTGTATTGGTTATACTGTTTATGAATCACCAACACCAACACTCCAATTAACTGATTTTTTGTTTTTTTTATATTATATTTTAATATAATCTAATCATAAAATAAATTATTCTTTTTCTACATTCGACAATGAACAAATATCCCTAAACCTAATACATTATTACAATCAATCCTATAGGCTATAAATTATTCCCTTTGACATTTTCTATTTCATTGATCCGTAGTTCATATTCCATTTTCGAGCATCATTTTTCTGTGTGTAGCTAGGAGGGCCTTCAATGTGAGAACAACGTGTCCTTACAAATTAGTGTTTTCACACCATTCTCGGGTAGAGGAAAAAAAACTGCCCGAAGTGAAGCAGATAAACTGTCGTCAGCTATAATTCCTGTACAAATGTTCACCTTCAGCTCCAGCTCTGGTAGGCACGAATTGTTTCGTATAAGACAGGGTGTCAGAATGTCAAAAAGTAAAACCGAAAGAGTGCGGCGGGGGACTCGGTGTATGTGTCGCAAGCGTCGCCAGCAGTTTCGGGGGATGGGAACACGTTATCCGTTCCTTTCTGTTCGCCAGCTTGGTGGCCTGGATAATAGAGACGGTGAAAACAAAAATGAATGGAAAACTCTCCGGGTATTGTGCTTCGGATGGTTGTATAAAAGTCGAAACCTCTTCACGCTATCATTCATCACGAAATTTGTGTGGCTCCTGTGCTGCACGGCCTCGACCAAAATAAAAATTATTTATTAGAACCGATGAGTCAATCGTGCCCACATATATTGGAAAAGAAAACATGGAATGTTGTTCTGTGCAACTATTATTTCACCTTATCGCTGTCTTTCCGCGGGCTCGATAAGAGCAGACCGCGCGAGTACTTACGTGACTCGTCGTCGAAAGGCGTTATAAGCATCGAAAACAAGACAATTGTTGGGTAATCCATCGATGACTCGATCATCCAAGCGAGGCGACAGAACCGAGCCGAACGACCGAGGTGACAGGGCGGAAACGAGGTTCCATTTCCGATTCCATCATGTCTGGCACACACCAAAAGACGTCGTGGCTTGTGTGACTTCGGTTGATTAAATCCACTTGGCACTCGGTTTGCTGCGCGGATAGGAGAGCCTTCCGTGTGTTTATTGCTGCTGTTTCGAGGCTGTATCGATTGGCGTTTTTCTTCGCCCGTCGCTCACTTTAGTCACAATATCATAAACACAATTTTCCTCTCCTTTGCTTTGCCACCAAGGTGGGGTTGTTCGATTGGATAACCCAAGGCTTTGCGATATGGGAACGACTCCACTCTCTCGGTGTGTATGATGGGGTGATAGAACAACCCAACACACGTTAGCCCAACACTTGCCCTGAAAACCTGTATGTGTGTATGTGTGCTTGTCTTCTCAAACAGTGATAGCGGCAGGCAGGTCCACCCGTTGTTGGCCTGCATTTCACCAGAATGGAAACACCAGGCTACGACACCGAGGTGTTGCGGAATAACACCGCAATTACTTGTGGATGGTGGAAGAGAGAGCGGAGGGTAGCAGCGAACGGATGTGAAGCAGGAATTTAACCCACGTTCATAAATATGACCAACCATCAGCTGGTTTGTTGGAGAACTGCAGCAGAGTTTCAGAGGAAATCGCTGAGCGCGAAACATTGGGTGTGCTGCTGTTATCAGACGGGCAATAAACCCGTGTGTACAGAGGCTTTTACCCATGCCACGGTGAATATTTTTGTGTTTGTCTTTCTCCGACATAAAAATACGACTAGGTAATAGCTGGTGGCGAGCGAGGTGCTAAAATGTATGGAACGGGTAGCGAATGGAGAAAACAAATCCAAACGCGATATACTGCGATTTTCATCAAATATTTGCCACCCACATATAGGGTGGAGATCTGTTATTAGTTGCGGGTTTCGGATTAAATGAGAATGAATCACCTAATCATTTGAGTTACATTCAAAATCCTCTGCTGTCCCAAAAAAGTGGGACGATAAACTGCAGTGCAGTCATTTGTAAATTTCATAGGTTAAACGTTGGCATATCTTTTGCAATCGTTTTTCATGATTAGGGACGCCGTACCAGACAATATCATTTCGTCGTCTCCCATCACAGGTGTCACACTGCTGATAATCATGACGAACACAACCTGTAGTTCATGTTGTGCTGATGGAACACAATTTTTTCTCTATTGGAATTTGCTTCCTTCAAAGGATTCAATTATTGATAGTACAGATTCGAATCAGGAGCTTGGGCCTAGAGTTGCATCCGATAGAAGATGATCCCCTACAAAACGTATCGAACACCTTTTGCGAGGACTTGTCACGTTTCGACCACGACAATGATTTCGCATGACGTCATTATACGTGACCCACTTCTCATCACCAATCAAGTTTTTGGAATGTTTTAATTTAGTTGTGATTTACCAGCGATTCGCAGATGGAAGTACGATCCATGATACATGAAAATTCTTTTTATATCCAGCCTTATTCAAGTAGTTCCCGTAAGTTTTTGCAGGATTTAGCTCTCATGGACATTCGTGCTTACAAGACACGCAAAGACTGGACGATTTCCATAATTTTACCTACATTTTCGGCATTTACCCGTCAGACCGAGAGACACCTTTGACATAAAAATTATCCGAATCAGAATCGACCAAACCAAAATTGTACGTGATTGATCATAATAGTATCTTCTTTTCTTTTTTGTGATTGATGCGTGCAGGCAAAAAAAAATCGCGTAATTTCGAGCAAATCGCGTAAAAAAAGTCGAGTAATTTCGAGAAAACCGCGTTAAAAAAGGTTGGTTTTTCATAGGCACGCGCTCGTCACAGTCAACTCGCAGAATTTATCTTCCCATCGTGGCGACGATAGACAGATCGCGTAGTTTCGAGAGAATAGCATAACAAAATTCGCGTAAAAAATCTCGAGCAAAAATTGTGTAAAAAAGAATTCAGTGTACTTAGATTACTTATTGAAAAGGGCCACTTTTATTTTTAATTTTCACAAAAATCAAGGAATCAAAGGAATGAAATGTAGGAAATTGTTTAAATTTTCATTCAAAAATATCAAAAACAAAATTTTAAAAATTGGCACTGAGCAAACAGAGATTATAAATTCCAATTCATTATTCTCAAAAACGTTATTTGTAATTCTTAAAAAAAAAATGAATAATCCGTACAATAACCAACAAGTTTATATATCGTACAATAACCATATAACGGCCCATTCTTCCGTTACATCTAATACAGGGAAAAAGTTTTCTGACAACTTTTTCATGTTTTCTTTGGAAAAAATAAATAACTAATCCTAATCATGTTTAAAGTCAAGATAACGATGTTTTACTCGTAAGATTTTTGTGTGTAAATTCCCGGGAATGACGTGTTTCTAAACAGAAAAAATAGTTTGCAGAATATGTCAATCGTGAGATTCTAAACATAGAAATGTTGCGAGTTAAACATTAGTAGTTAATTTTTAAAGAATGAAAAGGTTGTTGTTCGAAAAACTTTTTCCCTGTAGAAGTGCTCATCTTTCGATGAATAAATTACTTGTTGCTTCAGATTGCTTCACGGATGTGGCGAATGTCATATTGTTGGTATGGTATTATGCGATGTTGGCAACACAGATGTTTGAAAGGAAGCTTAAGAACATAGAAAAGTTCATATGATTGGTATATTTTTTATCGCTTTAAAAATGTCGAATTTTTTATCGCAAAAACGTCCGAAAAAGGGTTTGAACAATTCAGAAGCACCGCATCTATCGTCCCCAGTGCGGTATCGATTACAATTGATATGTTTGAACAGATGGGACAGACGGATCGTAAACACAATAAGGGAATTTTACAACATGACAACGCTAGACCACATGTTCATGGATCTGACTGAAATGCCTTGAAAGTGCATATAACGTTGAGATCTGGTGTTATCTATCACTCGACATCGTAAGGTATTTTTTAAAGCTACTGGTGACATGTTTGTCTGTACACCCATACCTCGCTATACGATCGCTTTTTATGCAACATTTCGCTACAATGCTACGCTACGTGCCTTTTCGATTGACGGTCTAGAATATTTCCTTAAAAAGGCAAAAAAAAATTTTTTTCGGTGTCGATGTTTATATTAGAGTGCCAATGAAGATGGCCATCTCGAATATTCAAACGGAACTATCTTAAAAATGTTGATTCCCACGAAAAACTACCCTATGCAAAATATCAGTTCAATCGGACTTCTTTTACTTGTGTCTCACAGTCGTCAAAGTTTGAGTTTTTTGTAAATCGAAATTTTTTTTTTTTTCAACTGATTCATTCTTTATACGGCTTTTCGCTTTGCGGCCGAAATTCGTAGAACGTATCTAGGCCGTAAAGCGAGGTATGGGTGTACTCCCATAAAATTTAGATGGGAAGCCTTCCTGACCCACTTTTTGTGCTTCGTGTTGTTCGGACCAATTGGACAACGCAAAGCTCAAAAAGGGAGTTAGCAACACTTCCCATCTAAATTTTATGATAGTACAGGCAAACCTGTTTCTGTGCGAGGGATAGGGACCGCACAAAAAAAATCGCATAAAATATCGTACTAAACTTGACCAGTAGTTTTAAAAAATAGCCGACTGTTCCGATCAAATTAACGCACAAAAGCAAACCGCGTTGCAATCAAGGTCACATCGTCTTGTCAACATTCCAATAGAAAAACAAGAATTTGTAGCAGTAAGTAAAAGTGAAGAGGATCCTACGGAAAAAACACCGCCAAAACGCAACCACACCACAACTCCAGAAAGAGCCATTCAAAGGATTAGTCATCAAATGCGATTCAATAGATCTTGAAACCACAAGGTTTCCAAAAAACCTCCAAAGTCTTCTAATGCAGAAAGTCTTTCTGTGTCCCCCAATGTCCGGTATCTATTAGATTCCATGTAAATCCTGCCTGGCGCTCTACATTGACCAAACCTGTCGAAAGTTACGTTCTTTTGAGGAAGCACAAGTACTTGACGAGTCACTTGTATCAGGGTACTTTGCATATAGGGTACGATAAATTGTCCAGATCATCTTGCAATGATATTCGTGAAGCGACGGGGCTAAGTCCTAAAACTAAGAAAGACCGAATTAAATAATTTAAGCATCTGCAAGCTGTCTCTGTGTGCCAACGGATGATAGATAATCATTAGAGTGCCAATGAAAATGGCCATCTCGAATTTTCAAAGCGAACTTGATTAAAAATGTTGATTCTCACGAAAACTACCCTATGCAAAATATCAGCTTAATCGGACTTCATTTACTAGTGTCGCACAGCGGTCAAAGTTTGAGCTTTTTTAAAACCGAAAAATCACCCAAAGGGGGAGTAAAGGAAATCGGGGTATTTGAAAAAAAAAAGTTGATGCCAAATGTCTTCAAATTGCATGAAACGTCGAGATCTACTGTCATCTCGAAAAAAATTTTTGTCAAAAATCCACACTCTGGGACTTTTTTCGGAATACGAGGCAAAACGTATGGTTTAGGGTGCCAATGAAAATCGTCATATCGATTTTTCATACGGGACTCCCTGCGAAATGTTGATTTGCACGATAAAATACCCTCTGCAAAATATTGGATCATTCGGACTTCAATTACTAGTGTCGCACAGTGGTCAAAGTTAGAGTTTTTGAAAATCGAAGAATCACCCAACGGGGGAGTACAGGAAATCGAGGGTTTCAAAAAAAGTTGTTTGATGCCAAATGTCTTAAAATCGCATGAAACGTCGAGATTTACTGTTATCTTGAAAAAAAATTCGTCAAAAATCAACTTTCAGACAAAAATGACCAAGTGCCGAAAAGTCATTTTTTGACAAAACATTTTTTTTTCGAGATAACAGTAAATCTCGACGTTTCATGCAATTCTAAGACATTTGGCTTCAAAAAACTTTTTTTGAAACCCCCGATTTCCTCTACTCCCTTGGGTGTTTTTTCGATTTTCAGAAAACTAAAATTTTAAGATCTGCAACAATAGTAAATTAAGTCCCTGTGAGCTAATAGTTTGCAGAGGGTATATCATCGTGCAAATCAACATTTCGTAAGGAGTCCCGTGTGAAAAATCGATATGGCGATTTTCATTGGCATCCTAAACCATACGTTTTGCCTCGTATTCCGAAAATACCACTAAATCCTTGATTGTCGATTTTTGACAAAACTTTTTTTTGAGATTACAGTAGATCTCGACGTTTCATGCAATTTGAAGACATTTGGTATCCATTTTTTTTTCGAAAACCCCGATTCCCTTTACTCCCCCCTTGGATGATTTTTCGGTTTTCAAAAAACTCAAACTTGGACCGCTGTGCGACACTAGTAAATGAAGTCCGATTAAGCTGATATTTTGATAGGGTAGTTTTTCGTGGAAATTAACATTTTTAATTAAGTTCGCTTTAAAAATTCGAGGGTCACTTTTTTCCCATACATCCATTGGCACTCTGATAATCATCCATACCGTTAGCGTAGAATTGTAGGAGAAGGAATCCCGACGGGAGTCTTGCGAGACGCTCATATTACTCATATATACAGCCATTCCATGCCAATGAAAATCATGTATTTAATGTAATTTGTACAGGTAATTATTAAACATTTGTGAAAATTCACGATTATTAAGCTTCTCTGAGGGAACTTCCAACTGAATCAAATACTCTTTTTTTTCCCTTTATTTATTTAATTAGGCTCAAGTGGATAAAGAGCCATCATCAAGCAGTACATTTTTAAACTGTTTGAATATATTATAACTACATAATCATTAACTTAAGTTTAATTAGCTGAAACTACAGAAAAATACTTTTTTGACATCGAGAAAAATAGAACCCATTTATTCTTTTCGAGCAAATCCAATTTTAATAATGCGAAAGATAAATTATTGATTCCCACAAGCTTCATTTGTTGTTGCTGCATTATGTGATCTATCAATGGCCTTTGATGAGTCAGATCTGAATGTGTAAATATGTTCACTTTTTATCCATTGGCCGTTCTAATAATATCAATAACTAATGGCTGAACAATCGAAACATGACTGATTAATGCGTTGGTCTCCGGAATAAGGCCAATAATGTTAAAACTATAAGGGAAAAAATAAATATTATTGTGGTTTTCCATTTCAACTGCTGACTGATTCATGATTGTTGTTTTCGTTTGAAAACAAAAAGAAACACATTTACGTAATATCCGTGTGCGGCGAAGTTCGACAAGCGTGTATCACCGGCTAACAAATAGCTTTATTTTATGTACTCTGGTACATTTTAAGAATCATTCTACCGATGTCGTCCTCCAAAGTAAACTAAATACCTTGCCATCATAATAATGAGCACCTATATCCGCCAGCCTAAGCCGCCACCGGTCGTCTATTGGGCCTTATCGCACGGCCGGCTCGACTGGCCATCGTTATTATATTTTTTTCTCATTTGTGCTTCCCATCATCGGGAAAAATCGCACGAATGCCATAAATTATGAAGTAATCACGGATCAAAAGTTATTCATCTACAGCCGGCAGCAGTCCATATGATGGTTGTAAGCTAGGTCGGGGGGATAGCCTTAACGAAGAAGGCCAGCTCTATATAACACCATCACCGCTTCACTTAGCTGGCCATCGCTCATCGATGCACAAAACGTTTCAGCAATTGATCCACGTACCGTAACAAGCGCAGCAATGTTTGAGTGTTGCTCAACTTTTCCTTCCACCTTCAGTGTGGTTCACCTTTTGTGGTCCGCTAAATTCACCCAGTTTGGCGTTTTCAATATTACACTGTGTGTATTTACAGTTTAATAACATTTCTTTTCTTTTCTGTTTTCTCCGTGTGTTTTTTCGCAGACTTCCAAAAACTCCAAAGCTGTTCGCGTTCGACCACTGCTTCTACTCGACCGACCCGAGCGCGGACAACTTTGCCTCCCAGCAGCTAGTGTTCGACCAGATCGGGCGGGACATTCTGGACAATGCGTTCCAGGGCTACAATGCGTGCATTTTCGCCTACGGCCAGACCGGCTCCGGCAAGTCCTACACAATGATGGGCAACCAGGAGAACAAGGGCATCATCCCGAGACTGTGCGACGAACTGTTCGCCTCCATCGCAGCCAAACAGACCGACGAGCTGAACTACAAGGTCGAGGTGTCCTACATGGAGATCTACAACGAGAAGGTGCACGACCTGCTCGATCCGAAAACGAGCAAACAGTCACTGAAGGTGCGAGAACACAACGTCCTGGGACCGTACGTCGATGGACTGTCGCAGCTGGCCGTCACATCGTTTCTGGTAGGTTTTTTTCGCAACAAGAGTTATTTTCAAGATGTTTGATAAAAATCATTCTAACCTGAATCATCAGAAAACACCCGAAAACTTATTCAATGATCTTTGATTGGGATGAAACTTTACTCTCACTCTCTGTATAAACTATACAAACGTGGAAACAATATTCAGACTAATGAACAATTTTTAAAGAAGTGAATATGTATTTCAAAACAAACTTCAATTGAAAAAATGTACCTCGGAATCATTTGGTTGCATGGAATGGGAACTATCTATAGGAAAATTATAGAGCTTCCTTAATATTCATTATACTACAGACTCAGACTCAGACTCGATTATCCGGAGTAATTAAGTTTTGATTTTTTTCATTTGAGTATTTTGAGTAATTTGTTAACATACTTTATAAATATGATTATTTCAACAAAATCGAATATGAATTGGTAGAGGAGAGGGTTGGAATAGGGGTTGTTCCATACAATCCGCATTTTCGATTATCCGCATTAGATTTAAATACGTTGTAAATTCCAAATTTAAATGAATACACTGATTTAATATTTAAACATACCTTATTTGATCATTTAATGAAACATAGATGAGCAGGTTCCATTTGGTATGTTCAAATCCGGTTATCCACAGTGTATCATATAAAATATGATCATTCGAATAATCATGTAAGGAAAAGGAAAAAGTTGGGGTAGGAGTGTTGAGATTGTTGCAAATAATACAAAATAAATGATAAACCTTTGAGTCCGATTGTATAGTTGATTTATTGGATTCTAAAAAGACGTCCAATCAGCATCTTCATATGTTACGATATTATCACAGAATAGATTTAATAGAACTTGTTTGGCAAATTATTATTTATTTCGGTTTAAAAACTAATTCATGAATAACGATGTGCATAAGAATGCCAATGAAAATGGTCATCTCCAATTTACGAATGGGACTTCCTGAAAAATGTTGGTTCCCTAAAAAAAACACTACAGCTCAATCGGGCTTTTACTACTGTCGCAAAGACGCCAAAGTTTGAGTCTCCCGAAAACCATAAAATCACCCAAGGGGAGAGTGCATGAAATCGGAGATTTGAAAAAAAAAAATGTGATGTCAAATGTCTTGAAATTTCATGAAACGTCGAGATCTACTGTCATCTCGATTTTTTTTGTCATCTAAATCCCAAAATTCGATTTTTGATAATATCCCTAGGGTATTTAAAGGTTTAAAAAAAACTGAAACTTTGACGACTGTGCGACACAAGTAAATAAAGTCCGATTGAGCTGAAATTTTGCATATGATATTTTTTCGCGGAAATCAACATTTTGCAGGAAGTCCCTTTCAAAAATTGGCACTCTAATGTGAATAATATACAACAAAGCATATTATTACGTAATTCTCGCAGCAGGAATTGTCTTTCCAATAGCAATCCGTTTTCCTTAGTCTAAGTAATAACTTTTTCGATTCCACATAAGGCGATTTCATTTGAAACCACATTTTCGGACTCTTCATCTTCATCAACCTGATGTAGTTCCTAAACTGATGAAGCATTCCCTCCCTCAGACGTTGAAATTGAATTTTCATTATCGTAGAAATATGTGTTTGGATGTAAACCAATGTTGACTATGTCATCGTCGTTCAGAGCCTCAAACTCTACGTCCTCATCGTGCACGGTATTGTCTTGGTCAATCAATCTCTGCAGAATCGAAAGTACGCGTTCTTTTACAACCGACAACGGGATATCAGCATTTTCCATGACTTGATAATGAAATCAGCCGGTACCTCGTCCCAAGCCTCGATTACTCGAAACATAACATTCCTAATGTTGATTCGCTTAAGGGGGGTATTCTAGAGTGAAGACACGAATTCCGGACGTTTTTTCGAGCTCCCTAAAAATGAAACAACGAATATTTTTACTATCTATTATATCATTATTGGTTCATCTATATTTTAACAATAAAACAAAAATTGAACGGAGAAAAATATTCATAACTAAAATAGTTAAGAGCTGATGAAGTGAGAGGGATAAAAAAGTAGTGTCACGGCGTACACGTGCCATACAAATGAAGCACAAATTTCTACGTTACTCGCGAATTAATCACGCAAATGCAACCAAATTAGGCGTCTGGAGGATTTAGAGTGCAATAAATGATTCTGTGGTGGATAGATACTCCTCCCCTCTCTCTTAGGGGGGGCTGCCATACAAATGAAACACAAATTTTTACATTACTCGAGAATTAATCAAACAAATGAAACGAAATTGACATGTGGAGGTTTTAGGGTGCAATAAATGTTTCTATGGTGGTTAGACACTCCACCCCCTCTCTAAGGGGGAGCTGCCATACAAATGAAACACAAATTTCCGCGTTACTCGGGAATTAATCTAGCAAACGAAACCAAATTTGGCATGTGGAGGTTTTATGGTGCAATAAATGTTTTTACGGTGGTTAGGTACTACTCCCCCCTCTCTCAGGGGGTGGGAGGCTGCCATACAAATGCAACACAAATTTCTACATTACTCGAGAACTCGAAGGGGGGGAGGGGGGTTGGTTTGATGGAAACCAAATTTGGCATGAGGAGGTTTTAGGGTGCAATAAATGTTTCTATGGTGGTAGATAATTCTCCTCCCTCTCTTAGGGGGGGGTGGGGGGTAGTATGTCTGCCATTTCTGCATTACTTGAGAATTAATCAAGCTAACGAAACCAAACTAGGTATATGGAGGGTTTAGGGCGCAATAAATATTTTCACGGTGGTTAGCCACTCCACCCCCCTCTCTAAGGGGGAGCTGCCATACGAATGAAAAACAAATTTCTGCATGATTCGAAAACTAATCAAGAAAACACCAAATTTGGCATGCGAAGGTTTTAGACACAAAACGTTTCTATGGCGAATAGACACTCCTTCCGTCTTTTTGAGGGGGAGGGGGCTGCCATACAAATGAAGCATACATTTCCGCATAATTCAAGAACTAATCAAGCAAACGAAACTAAATTTGGCATGTGGAGGTTTTATAGGGAAGAAACATTTCTAAGGTGGTTCGGCACTCTTCCCCCTCTATAAGGGGGTCTCCCATACAAATGAAACACAAATTTCTGCATAACTCGAGAACTAATCAAGAAAACGATCGATTAGAAGATCATTCAATGGACAGTTCTGCGATTGGACTCATGAATTTGTGCTTAGTAAGAAAACGTGAATGTTTGAAGGTATTGATAACAAAAAACAAATTTTGTGCGGGACGAAGTTTGCCGGGTCAGCTAGTATACAAATAAATCAGTGCAAATCATAGTTATTTCACGTTTACCGATAGATTTTCTTTTAAACTTTCAATGATTCGACTATCCGGAAAATTCGATCATCCGGAGTGGCAATAAAATCAACATTACGGATAATCGAGTCCGACCTGTATTATTATTATGAATATTTTTTAATGTGAAAAATCGGAAATTAAATTTCACCCGCCTCATTCAGTTCCGGTGCTGCATAAGACCTTGAAGCAATTGAAACTCATTAGAATTTGATTTTGACCGTGCGAAAAGGATGTGAAATAAGCAGTGGTAAATAAATCCCTTTGTAATACGAGAACCACACGTGTCGAACAGATGACAGATTCTCGTCGTCATAGTGCAAGCCAAACCCCTGGTTACAGTGTGTCCCTAAGATTTGTTTGCCACCTTCACAAATTTGCTGAATCATACATTTGCTTGTAAGGTACATGGTGTGAAGTCGAGCTAACTTGTTAATTTCCTCACCTCGTCGTCGCCATCGACATCTGCAAACAGCCGAACATGTGGTTTACGAGAGAGCGCATTCATAACAACAACGTTATGGATGAAAAGCACTGGAAAAATGTGGCAGTGGTTTTGATGGATGCGTGGGCCTATTCACTCCTCCATTAAAGTAATGAGCGCGATGCATCTATTTCTTCCACAACAGCTCACGATAATAACGCCCGGCCCCGGTGCAGGTGAAAGCTTCTCGGCCCAAATTTGGTGAACCACGCTGAGTAACAAGTCGACCCACAGTCGGAGGTCTTCTCTTGCATGCGCATCCACAAGTATCTGGAGAGTATCATATTCTCCGACGGAAGATGTTTCATAAAAGGTTAACACCACTAGCTATTTATCTCGAAGCCCGGAATCCTGGAGTGTGATGAGATCCAACTTGTGGCGCGCAAGGGGTGAAGGTGTAAATCGATGAAACCTTGAATCTCCCTTTTTTCTCCGCCGCCGACGCGCTGCTTCTCGTTACCTACAGGAAAATTATATCAGGAAGGGCATAATTTTACATAATAGAATGCGTCTGCACGGTAAGCCGCGATCTCCGGGGAGGGAGAGCGAGAACTGAATCATAATGCATAAATTATTTATGAAATTGCCTCTACCGGTGGAAATGCGCCTGCCTGGATAACCATTTCTGTGGAGAAGAGTTTTGTTACTTTGTTTACACTTTCAGCGCGTTTGCATGTTCGCGCAAGTAGGGCATGTTGTTCAATTTCGGTACGGTAGAAAAGGTACATTACAGTCACCGGGTTGGCTTTCTCTGGACGGAATGAAGATCATTAAAAATAGCTTCGAAACTGTACTGTGTATGTTCCGACATGAAATCACGCTGTGTAAACTATTTGCACGATACAGGTGTAAGATGCTATGAGTTCCAAAAACCGACTAAATCCAATGACATGGCTGCAAACTTGAATTAGGCTCAAATTTCGGCTGTGCGAGCCCTGCTGCACTGAGTTTCACCATTCGACCTCAACGGTGGATAACCCGTTTTTTCGATTCAATGATCGCAATCCGTAAAGGTTAATTATGAGGAGAATCTGCCACTCTCTGCTAGTTTGCAAAATTCGGAAATGTCTGGGGCAAGGAAAAAATAAGTTGGGTGCCTTGTATATGAGGCGATTTGAGAGCTGCTGCAAAAACTACGATGGGAAACTGTAATCGTGAAAGGGCATCAGCAAACTCAATGTAAAATTGTTTCGTCCAAAACACACAACAATCAAGCTGATCGAACACGGACAAAAATAGTGTGTTCTTCTTGGTACACTATCAGGACTAAAGATCTCAGATCTTATATGATTGTAATTTACTATAGTCACCAGAAAATTAATACCCACCACTCGCTCTACTGTTGAAGTGATCAAATTATCCCGAGTACTGAGTTCAATTCAGCTTAGCAACATAACCGTTTCGCTTCAACTAATCTATCATCGAAATTCCACCATATTTTCCAACGGTTTTCTATGAATAATAATTATCGATTTCGAACATCAACAATTTTATCTGTTTTCACCATTTATGATCTAACCTTTCTTGGCCCTTTGTTTCATTTATACAAAAGACTGCCCTTTCGTCGTTTTATTGAAGGGGAAGAGAAAGCAATCGATGTCAAGGTGTCTTCGTTATTATTTCTATCGTTCGCCAATTTAGCTTTCTCAGGTCATCAATCGAAACTTCGTCTATTCCTACTGAGACGACCTTCCAAATTACGAGCATTTTTAATATCCGCGTCATCGGCTATATCCATTAACTGACCTAGCTTTGGGTACGTGTCCACCTGTGATTTCTCATCTCATATATATTAATGAATAATTTCTCGTTGGTGTTTTGTGGAAATTATGCTTCATTTTGAAATATCGTAAAACATGTCAATTGAAGTATTGTACGTTGCTAGATCACTGACACTACTGATACTTACCAAATTTACTACCACTTTTTCAATCGGTCTTGTTGCAACATTTGCATTCCATTTGGTATAAAATAGCCTCCATTCTGCTTGTGATTCTTTGTAATTATTAATTTTTTGTGAAATGTTAAAATCAGTCCCTGTATGTTGTTTCCAGCAGACATCCAGTGGCTTAGACGCCTGGCATACACTCAATTTAGTACTTGACGTATTTCATGCTCGACTGGCTATTGGCAGCACCATCTCAGATTGCAGTAAACGTTTTGGGTGTAACGACATTGGTCATTTAAGCAACATTGCATACTTGAAATCTAAAAAAAATTAATTATTTTTCGAAAAGGACCAAAGTTTTTTTTGTAAAATTTTTACAAAACGAAAATTAACTCAAAAATTATTGAACCTACAAAGTTTTGGTCAAAGAAGGAAATGTAGGCAATTATTTTGAAAATGAGCAGTAACTTTTCAAAGAAAACATAAAAAAGTTATTGTTTGGAAAACTATTTTCCTGTAGAAGTGCCCTTCTTACGATGTATAAATGACTATCCATATATTTTTTTGAGAACTTAAAAAAATATGGTTTTAAGAAAAATGAATGTTAACTTCCAAAATATTTTGTAATTCATTTTGTGATTCAGAATTTTTTCATTATCTTTTTTTTTTACTTTAACGTCTTTTTCAGGACTTTTGGTTTTTGAGTTAGATTTTTTTCTGAAATAGTTAAAGAAAAAATTCAAAATTACAAAATACCTAACTCAAAAACTATAAGACCTATACATTTTTTTTTTGAAGGTCTTATAGTTGTTAAGTTACATTTTTTTGACGTAGGATTACGTCTTTCGGGAACATATTGGGGTACAAATTGAAAATCGAAAATCGAGTACATCGTGAAAATTGTCCAATTTCAAACGCTTATTGCTCAGTCATTTAATGATGGATTGATGAAATTTTTGCGTCAATCGATTTCGGCATTCCATAACAATTTTTTATATTGAAGAAAATAATATATGTCATGAAACTAACCAATTGAAAAACAATTGAAAAATCTCAACCCCTATCTTAACGGAAATACCCTCTTTTGATTGGTCGAAATTAACGACACATGCGGCGGGTCTCTAACAGAGACATCAAAAATCAAGCTGCCTGGGGAAAATCGGCATTGCAAATACATGAGAGTAGGGGGAACTTTTGTTCCTACCGAAATGTGTTACCTAACAGAGACATCAAAACCAAGCTGCCTGGGGGAAATCAGCGTTGCAAATATATGCAAATCGGGGGCATTTTTATATTGCAAGTAAGGTGAGTTATACGATTAATTCTACCAAAAAAAAATAATTTGGAACTTTAATGTTTGTGAAATTTTATATCAATGACCGATCATGTATTGTGAAAAATTTAGTACAAGTGTAATTGTAAAATTGTATATGGTAGCAGTTGTGTTAAATATGACTTGATATATGAAACGATTTATTTCAATTTTCATAAATAAAAACTAAGGTGTGTTCCCGCTCGGGAACGGGTCGTTTGGTTTAAGCTGTCTGTTTTGTTGTGTTCATTTTCAGCCAAGGAAAGTTTATACGGCGAGAAAAATTGGAAAAATGAAGAAATATTAGGAAAAGTTATTTCCCATATGCTCTACATATAGTAATAGGTGTTGTTAGTCCATTTAAAATTCGCATTGGGTTGAATAAACACTCAGAAAGCAAAAATTATAAAAGAAAATTACCTTTTCCATTTCAAATATGTTTTCTCTATATTAAAGAAACCTGCTTTTACTGATGAGAAAAAATGATAATTGTGTTCGGTATTGGTAATTATCTTATATTACATTGGTGAGTTTTTTTTCTTTATTTCGTCCATACATATCATAGGAGGTATCTCGTCTAGGATCGAAGAGGGCGATTTTCATCATATCTCGTTCCACTTCAGTATCTTTTATCTGATACGCACCAGCAAACGACTGTTTACCATCCTTCTGTCATCATCACTCGGTAAACACTGGTGGAGTGAACAAACAACCAAACAAAACGGCCCTTTTCAGGGCCACCAAATCATTATCAAAGAATTTAACGATGTAATTCTTCAAACATATCCAAAATCAACAGATAGCCTAACGGAATCCTACGTCAACTATGCGGTCGTGTCTCGGACACAACCCTCCAGTGACTTTTTGTAATAAATTAAGAAAAAAATGTCGGTCCATTTCAGAAAGTAGTCTACCGTTCTGAATCATATTTCGGACAGCATCATATTTCGGACACTTTGATCTAATATCTTGAAATACTTAATGCACTGATGATATAACTATAAAAATAATATCACAATTGCTTCTTTAGAGTAATCCCTTGGTTTCTCTATCATTTCACATGAGAACTACGTTTGAATTATAACATAATCGGCAAAAATCTATCAACACTACTCATTATCGTTTGTGTTTGACGTTTGTTCAGCGTGAGCACGTAGAATTTACCCGTTCATCAATATTTAAATTTCTCCCGTGTTTCATCAGTTCTCATCATTTATTGTATCAGTTTATTGTATAATAAAAATATCAACCAAATAATACCTATGCATAAAGTTTAGACCTGTTTTCTGCATCATATGCCTTAAGCGTCCGAAATATGATTCAGAACGGTATTTTTTTAGAGATTGATTGAGGTGAACATATGAATTTTTAAAAATTTATGAAATTTGAACGCTCTGCGGAATCGAAGCCATCGATGAAAGGTAATATAAAAATAGAATCCACATGCCATTCTACATGGAAAAAAAATGTGAGTCGTTTGAAAAGTCCACGCAAATTCAAAGATAACTGGCGCGTATCGAGCTTATGCATCGAGTATCTCTTGGAAGAACACACACCTAATTTCAGCCAAATTGGTGTGTTTCTTTGTGTTTGGAATTCGTTTTGAGTCGAGGAAGTCGACTGATTTTTTTCCATAACGATGGTCGCAAAATCAATGGAAATAGGATTCCAACTCATTTCACATTCCCCCATATTCTCAAAACTGGGCTCCCTCGGACTACTATTTTTTACCCCAATTTGAAAAATGTCTGACGGAAAAAACGTTTCATTCAAACGAGGAGCAGAAACGAATGTCTATTTTTCAGATTTGGACAAATCCCATTATTCGGAAGAGATCAACGAACTAGAATCAACGGAAGGGATCAACAAACTAGAGCAGCATTGGGCGAAGTATATAAGCCTAGAAGGAGACTATGTTGAAAAATAAAATAAGGTTACAATGAAGTAATTTTTATTTTTACATTTTCAAACGACCCTTAGAGTTGATGTTCATTAGCAGTTTGCATTCTCTATTATTTCATGAACCTGATTTAAATCATACAAAGTTTGTTGTCCTTAGTTCTAAGACAAATATTTATGTATGGTTTTTCATATAGAATCCCATGCAGATTTCATTTTTCATATTACTTTTATTAGGAAGGTATTCTAGCATAGAGACACGAATTTCGGACATTTTTTCGAGCTCTGAACAAATAGAACCAACATATTTTTACTATCCATTATTTCATGTATCTTTCAACAATAAAACTAAAACTAAAAGGCAGAAAAATATTCAAAATTAGAATGGCTACAAACTGACGAACTGAGTGAAGTTGTGCCATGGCGTACACGATTCCACCCCTTCCGGTTATCTGAAACAAAATCAAAATTGAACAGATTCTGAATCAGTAAAGATGCCGCTATGGTATGATCCTCGATCAATCGATCATCGTTTGAAAAAAGCTATTGTTATTTTGCGCGTTCTTTTTTTTTAAATTGTAAGTTCTAGTCGCAACCTCAACCTTTACCGATTTCTCAAAAGTTTTATTCACATCAAATTTGGAATAAACCGGTTCAGTAGAACTTGAGATATCATGTACGCCAACTATAAAAAACACTACAAAAAAACTAGAAAAGCGCGTTTGAAGTTTTGACTCAAGACGAGATACCGCATTACTAAAATGGTGATACGAGTCAGCCGCCGAGAAGACGCCGGAAGCGATGATCTATCGCAAGAAAACCTGTGTTCCACTGATTACCCGATTAGTTTGAAACATGGTAGACGAGCCTCTAGTAATATCTGACCGAGCATTAGTAGGTGTTCGTTTCCTTTGTGATTTATGTGATTTGATTTTTTTGTGAAATGCGTATGGCAGCTTAAACAGTACCTTCCGAAGAATGGACATGTTTCTAAAACTTCAGACAAGAAACATTGTTCATCGTATCAATCAGGGCTCGGCAAATTCGTATTCAACTAAGAATAGTCCGGGGACAATGACGAAATTCGCCCTCGAATTCTATTGGAAATGAATCTTTGCATCGTCCAGCAGTTTCTATGTTAACATGACTCAACAGTCATTCAGACGTTTAGTTGCTATCTCCCTCTACGACAAAACTATCTAATTTCATTCTTCCTCGTCAAATGGACTTCATTGCATATCGAAGTGACTCAGACCAGTGTTGTCACATTTTAATCTGTACTAGAGGGGTGAAATATCTTTCTCATCTGTACTTTTTCTTCAAAAAATCTGTACCATGTACCATATTCGTTGAAGAAAAAATATATTTTATTAGAATGAAAAAAAAAACTCATTTATTTACTACAAATACTACATTTACATTTGCAAGTCATTCGAATGTTTGATGATGCTTATACAAAGCCACTATGTTAAATCAAATATTTTATTCTCAAAACAGTGATCATCGTATCGTTGCTGAGCCGATTTCGAAGCTTTTTTTTGTTCTGATTATATTCATTAAAAAAAACCAAGGAGTGAGGCGTAGTGAGAACGATACAATAAAGGTATCGAAGCGCCGAAAATGCGTGTGAACCGTCAATTCTTTTTAGGCATCAAATTATTGGCCATCAATCCAGCACATACTCGAATTTGAAACTGTTATTTTCTTACGGAGTTATTTCACCTTTAGGGTATGAAATTCATTCTCCAGATCTTGTATATTCCCATCGTAGAAACCTGGAAACGAATTTCGCCCTTATGAAAGAAATCATTTAGTGCATTATAAATCCATTATTATCAGCATCACCAAGCGATACTGCGGCAAAAAATGTAAAATGTAAAAAATTTCACACACGGAAAAAATCTGTACCAATTTGTACTCTTTGAAAAAAATCTGTACTCTGTACCGTGCAGTCTGTACCAAAAATACGAAAAAATATGTACCTTTCCAGATAAATCTGTACGTGTGGCAACACTGCTCCAGACTGAATTCGTTTCCCTCTCTCATGTATCACGTATGTATGTATCGATGTTTGAATTCACGGTGGGTAAACAACGGAGCAATCCATTAATGGTGTAACTACTTTTTTGCATCAGAAATCAAGTTTTAGTTTCACTTCTTATAAGATTGTGTACGCGGGCAACCAGGTTCATGTGAGGGTGGAGCAATAGTAGTGGATTGAAGTCAGGTTGAATAAAAAGGCAGGTCTGTTTTCATTCGTCACGTCGATTTAAATAACCATTTGCTAGAACAATTCATCAGTCATCCTCGCTCTTAACGCTCACCAATTCATTTCTAGTCAATTCAAGTCATGTTGACGGCGATTGCCGAAGTAGTTATAGTCGAAGCGAAGCGACTGAGAGGACTGTCGATTTTCATTTTTCATTTTTGATCTTCGAAAATGTTGGGCCCTGATATAAATACCGAAAATTCCGTTTGTTAACGAACCCACTTAGATGAAAGCACGCTCAAACAAATTTTAGAACAATTCTACCATTAGAGGTTAATAAACTGAAAAGTTTAAACCCTCCTAAAGCCAAAAAGAAGAAGAAGAAGAAGCACAATTCTACAATTCTATACGCGCAAACACATCCCTCTCTGCTAGCAGCCCAATTTTTTTCTTACTTTCTGTAGAAATTGAGGCCGTGTTTCATTGATTACATTAAGCTACTTTGTTTGGGTACGTCAATAAGCAAAATTGCCGCGTTTGAAGTGAAGAAAACTCTCATGCCTTTTAACAACGGGGACAACAATTTTTTTTACCATGCTTGCTGAAGGAATAACTGTTCGGTGCGCTTCATGGGATGGTAGAATCATTGATCCGTTTTTTTTTTTCAAAACTGATGCAGGTCAGAGCGGGATACTTAATGATGATCGCTAATTTATTTATGGGAAAGTACACCCAAAGTTAATTTTCAGCACGTTTTCTGGCATCCCGAATTATTACATTTAATAAGCTGAAAGATAACATAAAATGTTGTACTCCCCAATACATGTATATCATTTGTATAATATATATGCTAGAGCCAACATGAGGGAGCGAAACAGGAGACACATTTAAATGAAAGCTTTTCGTATAGTTTGCCAAATACACGGCCCAGACAGAGAAACATATATTCTCGTTCATGTTCTTCTTTATCGGCTTAGAAAACACCTTCCAACTTCATTTTATCACGCTCCTTTATAATAGCGCTGGCAGCTATATGGATAGCGTGGTCGTGTAAAGTAACTTCGTATTCCAGCCGCCCTTGGATCGATCCCCATTGACGTCGTATGAACTTTTTTTTGCACAATCCCAAATGAAAAGAGAAAAGAAAACAGAAAGAGATGTCTGCTCGCATACATACAAACCATTTTAAGCTTCAAAATAGCTCATTATTTGCGCATTTGACTCTCATAACCAGGAAATGGCATCTTTTCTGCCAAAGATGGCATGTTTTCTGCCAACGCTAGTTTGGGTGTATGTTCGAAGTAATGGTTCCTGAATTTGTCTTTGGTCTACGACTATAAGCCGCCGACTACTGACGTCTTGCGAAACAACATTCACATGTAATTAACACCATTTTCTGTGTCTGTGTTTATTCAAAGTGCACCCGTGGCCGAGTGGTTAGCGTCTCACATCATTATGCCGGGTGTTCGGGTTCGATTCCCGTTCTGGCCGGGGGAATTGCAACGTGGTCACGCGTATTCTAGAGCCTGTCCCTTGGAATACATTCAAGGCGTGTTATTTGGCTTAAGAAATCTCAACTGAAGTATTGATAAATGACTCTAGTTAATGCATACGTTGAGGCAAAAGTTCCACAGGGAACGTTAACGCCATTCAAGAAGATCTGTGTTTTTTTTATTCTAGTTTTAAATTGCATGTCTTCATAAAAATATCGCGTTTTTGAAAATACGATGCAACAGAGGTTCACTTTCTGAGCGATCGTAAAAAATTACCTGTATAAGTTAGAAAATAATTTCATTTATTTCAATAACAGTCCATAATAGGACGCGGCAGCTTTGAATTATCCACCACTTCCAAGCAGTCAATAATTCCTAGCGACAGAATGTTAATTTTTCCTCAGAGATCCAAAGAACCCCTCAATGGGCCATCCTCTAGCAATAGTTATCTACCAATCGTATTTATCATCGGATTACCTAAACTTTTTTGCGAGGAGAGTTGTTGCTCTGTGGAAAGTGAAAATCACAAATTAATGCAGTAGCAGCAGCGTGCGCGTCTATCATCGTACCGGCAATCGCTCCCGGTCATCGGCCTTCATTCCTTTATATTTTTTGCTACGATATTTTCTCCGATTTGTGAATTGTTCACATTTTTGGAAACGACCCCTGAAGCACACGTCACTCCCGCACCCCAGTACTTACGGAAAATTGAATGTGGTGGCACAACACACCTAGGAGAAGTAGAGTGAAAAGCTTACGGTGTCTGTTCATTGACATCGCCGTGGTCAATTAATGGAAGGAAGATATTGATTTTCCAACAAGTGGATGAATAGCGCGTTACACTCCCCTGAATTGCGGTAATACACATCACGTTTGAGAACATTTTCTCTGGTCGGGAGAATCCCGAATCAACTGATGTTATTTGTGGTCTCCCCGCCAAGGGAATATGATCCAGAGGAGATAATCAATCCATCAATTTCTTCATTTCCCCAATGTGGTTTCTAATTCAACCGTAAGCAATCCGATAAAGCCCCCCATATCCATCAGAATACGCTACACTGTGCAATGAAGCTGTTGCCCTGCGACGGGCCATGGGTGTGTGTGTACTGATCTAAATTTCATTCTTGTAAACAAAGCCCCAACCTGCTGCTGGCACAAACAACCGCCGTATGTTATACTGCGGTGGCTGCGGTGTGGGGCGAATAAAAATAAAACAAATGTCTCCCAGAGGGATGCTCCTGCTTCATTTATTATCCTAGGTTTGTCGCATAGCTGACAAACGCGCTGGCATTACAGCAGAACCGTTCCGGATTTTGCAGTGGAAGTTTGCATTGCGTACGGATCGCGTGTTTTCGGGGAGGATTCAGGGTGATAATCAAAGTAAATTCGTGGAAATAAATTAGGATTGATTTGTTTGTTAAAGCGGTTGTTTCTGTGGGGATTGAACAGATTTTAGATTTTATCGTCAACTCTAATGGATTTTCTTCTTTTTTGTGCCTTTCAGGACATCGACAACCTCATGGCGGAGGGCAACAAGTCCCGGACGGTAGCCGCGACCAACATGAACTCGGAATCATCTCGCTCCCATGCGGTGTTCACGGTGGTCCTCACGCAGACCCTCATCGACACGCTGTCCGGTGTCACAGGGGAAAAGGTATCCCGAGTCTCGCTGGTTGATCTGGCCGGTAGTGAGCGAGCCGTGAAAACGGGTGCCGTGGGCGAGCGACTCAAGGAGGGATCGAACATCAACAAAAGTTTAACCACCCTTGGCCTGGTAATATCGAAACTGGCCGATCAGACTGGTGGCGGCCGGAACAAGGACAAGTTTGTACCGTACCGAGACTCGGTGCTGACCTGGTTACTCAAGGACAACCTCGGTGGCAATTCGAAGACGGTCATGTTGGCTACCCTTTCGCCGGCGGCAGATAATTACGAGGAGACACTGTCCACCCTGAGGTACGCCGATCGAGCCAAGAGAATTGTGAACCATGCCGTGGTTAATGAGGACCCTAACGCTAGAATCATTCGCGAACTGAGGAAAGAGGTTGAGTCGTTGCGGGAAATGCTGAAGCAAGCGACCGGTGGAAGTGTCGGCGATATGAAAAGGGTTGACATCCACGATAAGCTGGCGGAAAGTGAAAATCTAATGAAACAGATCTCGCAAACCTGGGAAGAGAAGTTGGAGAAGACGGAACAGATACAAAGTGAGCGACAACAGGCCCTAGAAAAGATGGGTATCAGTGTACAGGACAGTGGCATCAAGGTGGAAAAGAACAAGTACTATCTTGTCAATTTGAACGCCGATCCCTCGTTGAATGAGTTGCTTGTGTACTACCTGAAGGAGCATACGCTGGTTGGTGGAAGGCTCAACGAAAACAATAAACAACCCGACATCCAACTGCTCGGGTTGGGTATCCAGCCGGAACATTGTCTCATCACCATAGAGGATGGAGAGCTGTACATGGCCCCGATCGAGAATGCACGCTGCTGCGTAAACGGCTCCGTGGTTACGGTAAAAACCTCACTAAATCATGGCGATCGAATCCTGTGGGGGAACCATCACTTCTTCCGCGTAAACTGTCCAAAGTCCAACAACAACAATAACAATTTGTCCTCAGAACCTCAAACACCCGCTCAACACTTGGACTACTATCATGCTCAAGAGGAACTGATGCAGAACGAGTTCAGCAATAATCCTATCCAGGCGGCCATTTCCCGGCTGGAAAAACAGCACGAAGAAGACAAGCAAGTCGCGCTGGAAAAACAACGTCAAGAGTACGAGAAGCAATTTCAGCAGCTGCGGAACATTTTGTCCCCGACGACCCCCTACGCGCCGTACGCCCCGTTCGATCCGTTCCGTCTGGGAAAACTCCCGCCAAACACGCCAAACGCTCAACTGCGGGTGGAGAAATGGGCTCAGGAAAGAGACGAGATGTTCAAAAGATCGTTGGGTCAACTGAAGACCGACATCGTGCGAGCGAATGCCCTGGTGCAGGAGGCAAACGTGCTCGCGGAGGAGATGAATAAACAGACCAAATTCAGCGTGACGCTGCAGATTCCTCCGGCCAATCTCAGTCCCAACCGGAAGCGGGGTGCTTTCGTAAGCGAGCCTGCCATCTTGGTACGCCGCATGAACTCCGGAAGTCAAATTTGGAGCATGGAAAAGTTGGAGAACAAGTTGATCGATATGCGCGATATGTACCAGGAGTACAAGGACAACAACTACACCGTGATGGACGAGAACAAGAATAAATCCGATCCGTTCTATGAGTCCCAGGAGAATCACAATCTGATTGGTGTGGCCAACATTTTCCTGGAGGTATTGTTCCACGATGTTAAGCTGGATTATCACACCCCAATTATCAGCCAACAGGGGGAAGTGGCGGGTAGGTTGCAGGTTGAAATTAGCCGTGTGGCCGGTCAGTTCCCGCAGGACCGCATCAATGAGTCCGCCTCGGAAAGTTCCCACGATAGCCACGAGGATGACGATGATACGCCCAGCAATCAGGTGACCTGCCGGATTAGCATCAAGCAAGCATCCGGTTTGCCCCTGTATCTGTCGAATTTCGTATTTTGTCAATATTCGTTCTGGAATCATGAGGTAGCGGTGGTTCCGGCCACCAACCAAGAAGTGGCTGCACACAATCAGAACATTACATTCCGATTCGATCACGATGCGGATTACATTTTGACTGTGAACGAGGAATTTCTGGAACACTGTACCGATGGGGCGCTCTCGATAGAGGTGTGGGGACATCGGTCGGTAGGATTTTCGCGCGCTAAAGATTGGGAAGTGGAACAGCAGCAAGCGAAGGCTCGTTCGTTGGCGGACAGGTGGGCCGAGCTGTCCCGCAAGATTGAGCTGTGGGTTGAAATCCACGAACTCAACGATAACGGCGATTGGGCGCCGGTTGATGTGCAGTGCTCGAAGGATATGTTGACCGGGGGCGTGTATCAACTCCGGCAGGGTTTTCAGCGACGAATTTTGGTTCGTGTCAAGCCTGTCCAGAACTCCGGAACGCTTCCAATCATTTGTCAATCAATCATCAATGTGTCGGTGGGATGCGTGACGGTGCGTTCGAAGCTGCAGAAGCCAATGGATTCATATCAGGAAGAAGATCTTACAGTTTTACGCGATAAGTGGAGCGAAGCGCTCGGACGACGCCGTCAGTATTTGGATCAGCAGATTCAGAAGCTAATCAACAAGGACGATAAGACAGAGCAGGAGAAGGAGCGGGAACAAAGTCTCGTGAACCAGTGGGTTTCACTGACGGAGGAACGAAACGCCGTTCTCGTACCTGCTCCTGGATCTGGAATTCCAGGAGCTCCCGCTTCATGGGATCCACCCTTCGGAATGGAACCGCATGTACCTGTCCTGTTTTTGGATCTGAACGCCGATGATTTGACGACACAGAGTGTGAACGACGAAGTCCCAATAGCGGGCATTAATTCGATCTTGCCAAAGGAACACGGAAACAAGTTCTACAACCTTCAGATGATTCAACACCTCGAGAAAGACATTTGCGCTGTTTGCAGTTGGGACTCGTCCATTCACGACAGCCCTGCGCTGAATCGAATGACTGAACCCAACGAGAGGGTGTATTTGATCATGAAAACGACTGTGCGATTGTCCCACCCGGCGCCAATGGATCTGGTGCTGAGGAAACGTCTTGCTCTGAACATCTACAAACGCCAAAGCTTCACCGACCGTCTCAAGAAGCTACGACTTGGTCGGACTGAATCAAGTTCGCTTCAATCGGGCGTTACCTACGAAGTGGTTTCGAACATTCCTAAAGCGTCGGAGGAGTTGGAAGATCGGGAGTCGTTGGCGCAAATTGCAGCCACCGGTGAGGATGTTTCTGCTAGCGATGGCGAAACCTACATTGGTATGTATGAAAGACCTAGGGGAAATCATGGTAAATCGTCACACAGTGGTACGAAACGGAGAAAAGTAGGAAAAAGTCTTTTTCTAAATGTAGTGTTACTATTCAGCTATCAATATCAACTTATTTTATAGTACCTTATCATCATAAAAATACATCATGAAGTTATAATTACGAATATTTTCATACTAAATTCGTTATTCTTCTTCTTTCTTTGTTTTTAAGAGGCTTTAAACTTTGCAGTTCATTCGCCTCTAATTCGTTATTCAAAAGTTAGTTTGAATAATTGAAAAAAGTTGAATTATTAACAACGTTTTTCACGATGTTATTATACCCATTCAAATGCGATAAACAATGCGAACAACGTGTCAAATTATTCAAATGGATGTACTTTACCAATCTTATATGTAGCTTGATTGCACATTTAAGAATGAATACATTGAGATAGGGAGATGTAAAAGGCATCATGTTAAATTAGCTGACATTTTATTTTTTATAGAAGATTAAAATATTATCCCCGCTGATACCCGTGCTCTAACAACGTTCAAGATGTTCTATAGTATTTATATTTAGAGGGTATGGAAAAAAATTCTGGGCAATTTCGACCTAAACGATGATACAATCAAAAAGAATAAAAAATGGTATGACGCGAAACCGCACCGGTATTTTCTTTACATCTTGCTGCACAGTTCAAGTCAAATTTATTATTGCTTCGTTCTTTAGTACAAAATCGGATTATTTATTTAGTGACCACATCAGGTAATTATGATTAATAAACGTATTGAAAAGAAATATCTAGTTAAGATTGATGTTATTGTTTGTTTATAACAGAATGAACCTTTTTCGGTTACTGGGAGGCAACTTTTTGTGCTCCTTCGGGAGAAAGTGAATCCCACCAAGCCTGCGCAGAAAAAGCAATTGATTGAGCATATGCTGGATAAGCTTCTCGAAGTCAGTCCCGCAAAATATGATTTGGGAACTTCAGTCGTTCGAAGTGAAACATCGCGTTTTTGCTCCAAATTTTATGAACAATGGGAAAAATGTGGCAAAACTTTTTCCTTTCCTATTATGATGACTGGATGGTAAAATTTTGTTTGAGATACCAGAAAATGCAAAATGAACCCTAAAGAAGGTGTGTCTTTAATTTTTAAAGCGGATCTTAGCAAAGCTCTCTATTTTTTGGTGAGATCGACTGCTAAAAATCATCATGCTGACGTCTTTCCGTCCTTTCCTGAATCAGTATAGAAGCTTCTGAAGTAATCTTTTGTTGATTTTTATATAAATTTTATTAGTTAAAAAAATTACAAATAAAATTTTCTTCCAGTTTATTTTCTTTTTTAAACACAGTTTAAATGCAAAGAAATTGACCTAAATTAAGGATTTCACTGTATTTTTGTTTCTAAAAAAAATCCGAACCGTGGCCGGGTAAGGGAGTAAAAAGTGCTCCCAAACCAAATCACCAGCTGTATGGCAAACATTGTATAGGATATTAAATAAGAAATTTTGGTGTTTTAATGAAAAAATAATATATTTTCATTAAACCGTAAAACGTACTTTTTCGTTTATTTCACGCCATCCTCAAAGGCTTCGAGATAAAAATTTGAATAAAATACTGAATGTGCATCTTACTACGATGTATCAAAAAAAATTATCGAAAAAAATTTCATCAAAAATTTAAGTACTAAAAAAAATATTAAATTTTTTTTCGTGATTTAGAGATTCAGTACTACTCTAGTTCATATTTAAATGTGTTCCTACGGCTTTTCTAGATATGTGTGATTTTTTTCAGTATTGCGCGGAACCAAGAAACCTTTTTTTTATATTTCTAAAATGTCTGGCTGGGTAAGGGAGTAAAAAGTCCCCGCAAACCAGATCACCAGCTGTATGGAAAACATTGTATAGGGTACTAAATGAAACATTTTGGCAGTAGCACCATATATGTTAGTCCTTATATGGTACACCATAGGAATTCATTTAAATATGAATAAGAGTAGTACTGAATCTCTAAATTTCAAAATTTTAATATTTTTTAGTAGTTAAATTTTTGATGAAATTTTTTTTTCGATGATTTTTCTTGATACACCGTAGTAAGATGCACATTTAGTTTTTTTTTTCAAATTTTTATCTCGAAGCTTTTGAGGATGGGGAGAAATAAACGAAAAAGTGCGTTTACACTATAGATCCTATGTTAAACCACATAGGGGTTCTAATAAACCGTCAAAATTTCTTATTTAATATTCTATACAATATTTGCCATACAGCTGGTGATTTGGTTTGGGGGCGCTTTTTAATCCCTTACCCGGCCAGGCTCTTTCGCTTTATTTTTTTCTTAAGTTATTCAAAAAAACATACAGTGTCGGACAAAACATTAAGACCACTGCTCAAGCAAAAAAAAAAATATTGGGAGTACAAATAGGTTTCCACCGTTTTTTAGATAAGTTCAACGTTTTATTATAAAAAGAAGAGAAGCTACAGATTATTCAAAGTACTGTCCATCGCTAGCTACAACCTTGTCCCATCTTTCTGGTAGCATACGGATTCCACGCTGAAAGAAGGACTGGTCTTTTGAGGCAATCCAGTCATCGACACATTTTTTGGTATCATCATAGGAGGAAACATCGACCGGAACAAATGCTTATCTGAAGGAGCGATGTCTGGTGAATACGGCGAGTGGGGTAAGATTTCCCATTTGATGTTCTCCAGGTTGTTTTTGACACCAATTGCAACATGGGGCCGAGCGTTGTCAAATTGCAGAATCACCTTGTCGTGTCTATCGGCGTATTTCGATATTTTGTCCTTCAGGGCTCGGCTCAAACGCATCAATTGTTGTCGGTAACGCTCTCCTGTGATAGTTTCATTTGGTTTGAGTAGCTCATAATAAATGACTCCGAGCTAATCCCACCAGATACACAGCATAAGCTTGGAACCATACATATTCGGTTTTGCGGATGATGTTGATGGCTGGCCGGGCTTAACCCAAGTTTTTTTACGCTTAGGATTGTCGTATCGTATCCACTTTTCGTCACCAGTCACGATTCGATGCGGGACACCTTTTCTTTTCTGTCGCTGAAGCATTTGTTCGCAGGTGAGAATTCAATGACAACTCATTGTTATTGTCCTTTCCTACTTTTGGCACTCACTCGATCAGATCAACCCGTTTGCCCAACAAACTAGGGATTTCGGATTTAGGGAATAACGACGTTACTCTTGTAAGGTTTGAACTGAACTGTATTATCTCTTACCAACTATCTTACGAGCTAGCCTAAAGCGGTTAGAGTTGCTAGAGAAGAAAGCGGAAAAGTCTTAGACACGGATGTTAATGTGGTATGCGGAAAAGTGGTTATGCTTGTTTGGGATTTTAAGAATGCGGAATTGGGTCGCGATGATTTTAGCGAGGAATTCGGTCGCGATGATTTTAGCGAGGAATTGCATTGAAGTTAGCCTGTATGCTACACCTCCCCTCTTTAGGAGAATGGTGTAACCATTCGAATATAAGTTTCATGCCTTTATTAGCCTATTTTTGTGTACTATCGGTTGTTTGCCTGTTACAGGGTGCTTAATAGTGCAATTAGTATTTTCTATATTTATTATGCTATATGATCCTATATAAAAAGGCTATAAACCTATCATGTTTGTGCTGGATCCTATTCCTTATTTTCGTTTAGCAATAATATATTGTTACCTATATTAATTTCTGGTAGAAACATTATGATTAAAAATTTCTCTACAATTTTGCATTTTAACTGATTGTGGTGCACTTCGCAATCTAGTTCAAGCATTTTGTTCGTAAAAATTCAATAAAATAATTATTAACAATTGATACAACATGTGGTATACTCTTGAAAATTTAAAAAGTGAAAGTTTAAAAAGATATATAGTTTTCAACTGGGTATTTGTTTTAAGGTTAGTTTGAAATTAGAATTTTTAATTGACTCAACACGTATGAACTTCTTCGTAACTCGTCTCATCTCTGTCTAGAAGAGTTGACATGTGAGTACGGAATAAAGTTTCTGAACTAATCGGTACAATGCGCTAGAGCAATTGCCTTTCGTTCTTTTAATATGCCCATTTTATATTCCTTCGCTAGTCAGCTCTTGTGCTGCTGCATTATTTTCATGACCTTTTATTTAGGCTCATTTTTCTCTTTTAACTTTTATATCTTCATATGGGACCCATTTGCCTTGTTTTTTAATCATTCCGTCTTGCTTTATACGATGTGAAATGGTCAGTTGTGTTACTCCCAACATTTCTGTAAGTTCTTGTGTCCGGCATGGATCTTCATCAAGTAACTTCTCCAATTCCTCATCTTGATTTTTTTTGGTGCACCGGGGCGCTCCTCATCTTCGAGGTCAAATTTACCACTTTTGAATCGGTGAAACCAAGCTCTGCATGTTGGTTCCGGCAGAGCATGCTTTCCGTAAATTTCCACAAGAACCCGATGTGTCTCAGCTGCTGTCTTCTTTTGTTTGCAGTAATGCAAAAGAGTTCCTCGCAAAAACAGCTTTGTAGGAATGAAATTTTCCATTCGTTCTCTATAGCAGAGATGGCCAAACGGTAGTCCACGGTCTACCGGTCGCCCGCGTAGGTGTTCTTAGGCACCCGCCAGCTGGTCCAGGATAGTGTCACCTACAAAAACAATGGATTAAATATACCTCCACCTTTTACCGTGATCATGTTATAAGGTATTTTATATTAGTTGTAAGAGTAAACATTTCTTCATTTAAGTTTCCGTTTATTTTTTTTTCTGATTGTTAGTTATTTGATATTTGCAAATGCAGCCGTTCGACTATAAATTGTAATAAAGCAAAAAACAAATGGTCCCTAGGAATAATTTGAACAATGTTTTTTTCAGGCATATTATTTGTTAAATGACCAATTGAAAATGTTGGAAACATCCGACAAAAGGTTTCGAAAATCAATAAAAACTAATTTTTTGAAGGAGCTTCGCCTTTGAAGACTGCGAATGCGAGTGTTAATGAAGTATTGTTTTTTTTGAAATGCTGAGTAATGTGAATTAATTGTGCAATACAGGGTAACTTCGATATAACGTACATTTTGCTTTCAAAATTGTACGTTATATCGAAATGTACGTTATATCGAAGCATAATAAAGAACTCTGAAACGTAGCTTATATTACTTCATTGTGTTGCTGTTTGAGTAAGGTTGATGAATAAAATCAATAAGAAGACGAAGCCAACTTTTCTCATGATGTTTCCCTTTGTTCAGTTGATTGAAGTTTGATTCATTTAGAATCCGGAATCACAAAACAGTAGTATTTCGGGATTGATTAATGTTACAACACAAGCTTTAGTATCAAAATACAAATAATTTATTGTTCTTTCAGAAAAAAAATTAAAAAAAAAATTTTTTTTTGGACTTCGATCATGTGTACGTTATATCGAGGGTACGTTATAACGAGGGTACGTTATATCGAAGTTTACCTGTATATATATATATATATATATATATATATATATATATATATATATATATATATATATATATATAAATATATTTTTTGGAATTTTTTCATTTAATGATATCTTTTTTACTTTAAATAAATACAAATACAGTCAACTCTCCCTAACTCGATATTCAAGGGGACCATCGAGTTAGGGAGGTATCGAGATGCAGAACATTTTTTCGATTCATTCCCTTAAAGTGAGAAAACGCCTTTCTCACATAATTTTTTTTCCAGAATCTTTCAGGAGGTGATAGACGATTATATTTCATGTTCTACGCATATGTTCGAATTTCAACGATAACAGAGTTATACAACATTTTTTATTTCGGACTCTGTTGCTTAAAACTGGCTCTACATTGCAAAGTACGCTACGTAAATCGATTCTGTTGCTAATCTAAATGAGTGAATTAGTGGATGTTATTTTACATTTTGGAAGTGGAAAATTTAAAAGGTAGTATTTTTTTAATATGTTATTATTAATTTTATCCTAAAAAATCATACTAAACTTGATTGTTCTATCAATCAAATCAAAGCCTTCTAACTCTACAATTGGTTCTTTGATGCCCAACTTCTATCTCTCTTAATTTCGCTGCAATATAATCCTTTCACCACGGCGTGTGCTCCGTCGGAGTGCTACCGCTGACGGAGCATTGTGCCGAAAGGTATGCACATCGCGCCGGTATGATCGATGTGAAGTATCACCCTGATGTCGTCTAAAGACGATGCTCGTAGCGAAAGGGTTAAGGCCATCCAGGCCTTGATGTTGTTCTCGTATATCACTGGTAATGGCTTCTTCTTTTTGAAGACTGGAACCTGAGAGAACCTGGGCTCCAGCTTTTTGACCAACCTTATATGCTTTTGATCTAGATTCAATTATCCATTCCGATTCCATTTTTCCTTTAGCTTGAATTGTGTTGATACCGTACTTTGTGCAATACTGAACTCATTTGCAGCTTCAGACCCCTTCCATCCATACTTTTTGACCTGCTCGATGGTGCTCAACGTTGCTCGGGGTTTTCCATTCTTGAAAAGGAATTTCTTGATGACACGAACACTTCGTATTCACTTTCAAGAGCAATTGAAATCAGAGTTAATAACGCACAAAAACATGTACGCGAAAATCAATCGAGTTTGGGAGGTGAAAATCTATGGAAAAATGAAGGCATCGAGTTCGGGAGGTATCGAGTTATGGAAAGAAGAATGCTTTTAAAATCAAAGGTGCCATGAAATTCATCGAGTTAGAGAAAATATCGAGTTACAGAACATCGAATAAAGGAGAGTTGACTGTAATACCTAAATATACACAATAGCAAAATCACAGAAACACGTACAGTCTGTGACCCCGTGCGCGAGTATAAAAATTATGATTCTGCGCACGAGTACAGAAGAGTTAACATTTTGTTTTATCGTTTAGTATTTGTTCGCGACAAAACTTAGGTACACCAACATTGAGTGAAATATTTTGCAGAGCGCTGAACGTATGTCTGTTCTTTCTAAAAATATAACTTTTGTTAATAATGAAAGCGCTTAGTGTAAAATGACGTCGAAAGAAGAGCAGATGCGAAAAGCAATTGCGTGCGGTCGCAATGAAAATCCGGATCTATCGATAAGAAAACATACCAAAAAGCTTGGATTACTTCCAAACATTGTTCACAGTATATTAAAATCGTTCGATACTCGGTTGAAAGCCGCTAGGAAAAAAGGAGGTGGAACAAAAAGGGATCTGTGGAATCACCACAAGGATGCGAAGTAAAACGAATATTACGGGAGAGACCAGATCCTTCAATACAGTCAATACAGTCAACGTTGGTAGACCGCAGCCTAACATATGAACATTTAGTCGCCATAAGGCCCAAAAGATTGACCATCCTTGCGACTGCGTTGGCACCATGACGTCGACTTTGTTATCCTAGAACCACTTTTTGACGGTCTTGGCGGTGTGCTTCGGATCGTTATCCTGCATGAATTGCCATTTCAGGGGCATCTCCCACTCGGCGTGTGGCAGCTTAACATTCCTTTTGGATTCGGGCGTACAAGTACTGATCCATGAACTCCCAGTACAGGGAGCCAACCCCGTATAAGGAGTAGCACCCCCAAACCTAATGTCCCCTACTCCTTGCTTAAATGTCTTCGTGGTATACTGCGGCATGTATGCACAGCCTATTGGGCGATAGACCCAGGTTTTTCCGTCAGAGCCGATGAGGTTTACGTTCGTCTCATCCGATCACACCATATTTCGCCTCTGCTTTTTCTTCTCCGGACCGACCAAATCAAAGACGCGAACTTCAGATGCTTCGGCGTCAGCATCGGGACCTTCCGGGGGCTTTTCTCCCACCCTAGACCCTGTTCTACCAGCCGCCGCTGAACTGTCCGAGAACTCACAGATAAGCTCAGTTCGTCCCGGATCATTTTCGAGGCCTTGAAGGGATCTTTCTTAGAGGCTCGTTTTATGGCAGAGTCATCCTTCGCGGTCGTTTTCCTTGGTCGTCCAGTCGTTCCGGATTTTTTACGGTCGTGGAAGGCATTAAACACGAAAGTTTTGGATCGTCCCAAGTACTCTGCGATTTCGCGTTGGCTGCTGCCTGCCTTGGACATTTTGCGGATGACCGTCCGCTGTGTTTTTCCGTGCAATTTTACGTGCGACCCATTTTTCGTTGACTGCAACTAAAATTCTAGGATAAAAACCTTACATACCTCTTGTTTACAGACCACCGAGAAACAATAAATTTTCTTCAAAACCCGAAACAGCCGAAACGAGGAAATGGTTCTGAATTTTGTTGCGTCATTTTAGTTGTTAAGTATGCTTAAAACGCATTTTCTAATGAATGGCTATTGTTTTAACCAAAGATGTCATATGTTTCTTCGAACAATGGAAATAAATTATTATAAATGGATTGGATTATTTTTTTCTCAAAGTTTTGTCACTTTCTTTTTTTGGTTGAGCAGTGGTCTTTATGTTTTCTCCGACACTATACCTTCTCACGCTTAAATTCCACTACCGAAATTTTTCACAGACTGTTCCCTATTTGCTAATCAGTTTTGTTTTGACAGCAATGCGTACTGCTTGACACGCGGAAATCAATTTTGTTTACGACATACAAATTCGAGTAAAATTAATTCTTTCTGGTAATTTCTAGAAAGCAGCGAAAAGACACTAATGAAGTTCGTTGTTTTTGTTTGCATTTATTCCACTAAAACATATTTTTGGCACCAGCGAGATATAATTGATTCTGCTCTGAACAGCATACATTGGTGAGGGGAGACATGTCAAAAATTAAGTTGAGTAGGAAAACGCAAGGGATAGCAGTGTTAGAATTAAAATATAATCTGACTACACTTCTAGCTAGCCGATTCGTAGCATGTAACAACAAACTAATGACACTGGGGGAAATAACTTCTGCAAGATAAAATTTAAACAAAAGAAAGTGAGTTATTCAGTGAAAGGGTCAATCACTGTCAGCAGTTATAGGGAGCTCGAAACAAAAATGGCAATAAATGGTACAGGGGGCATCGAAAAATTTGCAGCTTTTAATTGGAAAAATTAGAGGTTGGCGGTTTCACCCTGATTTCTCCTACTTTTCATCAATTTATCTAATTCGAATCAATCGATTTTTTTTCACAGAAAAATATACCAAAGGAGTGTCAGCTGTGGAGAGTATTCTTACACTCGACCGTTTACGCCAAAGTGTGGCCGTTAAGGAATTAGAGCAGGTCCGAGGACCGGCGTTGTCAATGCGGAAGACGGCTAGCGTGCCAAACTTCTCCCAGGTACAGTATCATTTCCCACACCCATTCATGTCCGTCATCTCCTGTCTTCCACTCGCGTATAACCGCGTCATCGTAGCCGCCGTCGGTCGAGACTACCCGCTTTTGAAAGCCAAGCAAAAACCTTCATCGGTGACAGTTCTTTTTTATTCTCCTTTTTTATATCAATCCTCACTGTTCCTGTGCGCTCACTCGGAACTTATAGATAATCCCTTCTTTCGCCGCTCACTGTATATTTCGTGCTATTGAACGGATTCCTTTTTTTTCTTCTTTAAATAATTGTTGTCATGTTATTTCCCCGTCTGTCGCCAACCATTCACCCTGTGTGACAATGCTTTTCCTCTTCCTCTGAGAACGGCACAGTTTTCCATTAGGATCTCTTGCGTTTGCATCTACGTTTTATCCCCTCCCCGCCAAACAAAATCAATAACCCTCATCTCCGTTCGTCCTCGATCAGATATTGACATCGCTCTATTTCTTCGTTGTTATGTGCATATGCTTTAACACTTTGAAAATTTATCTCTCTATTTATACATTATCTGCACGCTGCTAAAAACAATCCAAAAAACAAATTGACAAACAAAAATCAAATTCAAAAATCACCATCCTCCCAAAAAAATACTATTAAAACCAATCACGCTCAAAACCAAAGGTCGTTAGAGATACCCGGGAGCATACCGGCCTCACCACGTCGATGACCGTAAGTATAGTAGATGTTGCTTACCAAGAACTCACACTTTCTCTTCAATTCACATCACTTCGATTGCGTTCTGCGATTTTTGGTTATTTCACTTCTGTGGACTCTCATTTGTACGCTTTGCTTCTGTTTGCGCTAATCGTTTCTCTTACGGATGGATGAAAACATGTGTCGTGGTCGAAATACCTGATTTTTTACTTAGCTTTGAGAGAGGATCAATTAGTTCGATAAGTTCATTCAAACATTCAATTAGACGAATCAAACGACAGTACGATGTGTGTTGTTCATTTATCGTTTTATCGCAATATTTTGCAGATGAGATTCTTCGATGCTTCGCTAGAATCCCTGCTAAACATTGGCCGATCGGAGTCATTCGCTGATTTGAAAATGGGATTGAATGCAGGTAAATGTTTGTCACTCTTATTTTCCTCAAATCGAGTTTCACTCACTTTCGTGATTGCTTCCAGCACAAGGCACCCGAGAAACGACAACGAATCGGCAAAAGTCGAAGACTGGTGGCAGCTCTAATGGCGATGATTCCAGTAACTCTTCCTACGGCGTAGGTAAGTCCCGGTTTAGCTGAGACACTTCGTAGAGACAACTAGTTCGTCCCTGTGTCTAGGTGCTTATGAGAAACAACTAGTCTAACACCAAATGTGAATCCAGTAAAACGATCAGTATGACAAATCATATCCAATGATATATACGTGCACATATTTACAGCCTACACACATTTAACTAATCATGAAAGAGACAGGAAATATACAATGAATATTGATGTTCCAAGACTCGATCCTTATGAATAATGATACGCCCATCATCTTGTATTCTTTCTTTCTCTTTTCTCTCTATTCCACTCACACTTTCACGGAATGCAGCTCGACCCACATTCCTAAATCTTAACATAAACTTGAACTCCCTGCGATTACAGCCAACTAAGCGTACGTAGAGAGCGTGTCCATCATTGTTGTATCGTAGATTGATGTTGTACTTTTTTTTCGTTTGTAATTGTTTTCTGTTACATTTCTACCGCCACTCAGACTCAGACACCAATTTTTGGCTAATCATTTTGTTTCCCATGTTTCCAACAGCATCACCTGCGGCGAGTAAACTCGCCCAGCGAATGACCACCCTGCACGAGGAACCCCTCATCAAGCAGATATGCTACGAAGAGGAGGGTGAGGATCGATTCAGTGAACCCGAGTACGCAGACTACGACTTCTACGAACCATCGAAGAAGCCCAATCTGTCCAAGATGAAGTCTTCGTACACGGTGGAATCGTTCATAGACATCGACAAGCGGCCGCACCAGGATTTGGGTGGCAAATATGGGTCTGCAGCAGCGGGGGCTGGGAAGAACAAATTCCCCACCGGAGGGGGAAACACCGGTGGAATGTTGAGAAGCCAAAATATTGCCGCCGGAACGCCCAGCATGAGCTCGTCCACCTCGAGTGGATACGGGTCCCAGGCCGTTTCCTGTAGTAATCTGACGAATGATGATACCTATTCCATCCGGTCGCTCAGCGTCGGGGAGACTCCCGGTTAGTATTTATGTAATTAATTATTTTCACAGTAACAATATCGGCCATTGAGTAACTTTGCATACTTGAAAAAAAAACTAAAAACTAAAAAAACTAGACGACTTTTTGAAAAGGACCTAAATTTTATCTTTGATTTTTTACAAAAAATTCTAACTCAAAAACTATAAGACCTACAACATTTTGATCAAACAGTAAAATTTAGGGAATTGTTAAATTTTTAGTAAACGTATCAAACAAATTTAAAACAAAAAATGCACCGGAAAAAATATTTCGAAAATTAGAGTCAATTATCTCAATTTTTTTTTTAATTTGGAAAAAAATATAAATATCGCGTACAATAATGAACAAGACATCCATACATTGGAAGATGGGAATTTTTGCAGAGGAAGAGTCCAACAACAACTTTTTCATGTTTTCTTTTGAAAAAATACAATTGTGTCGTCTAGTTCCAAAACCGGCCAACTCCTCAAATTTTAGAAATTCATTTTTTCGGTTTTTTATACCTTACATACATTGTTCCACTTATTGACAATGAGAAGTTGATCAATTCCCTATGAAACACGCGTTTGAAAATCGAGATTTGTTGTAAAGCCGGCCAAATCCGTTCGCCAGTGAGTTTCAAAACTCCCCACACAATGGTTCCTCAGAAATTCTAGGTGGCATCAAATAGAAAAATGAATGAAGATGTCTGGAAATTTGGTGTACGGGGGTTTTCGAAGGTGCGGAATCTATTTTTGAGTCATTTTGTTTATGAACTCTAAAGCAAGGGCTGGGCGAGAGGGTAAAATTTGAAATTTTCGGAAAAAAATACGTGTGGGGTGTCTAAATATATGTTTTCAAACTTCCTGAAAACGTTTTCAATATTCTTTTTTTTCAAAACCCAAAAGGGGGTGCAGGCGGAGGGGATATAATTTAGAAAAATTCGAAAAACACGTGTGGGGTATCAACATATTTATGGCATTTTTCCGCAAAGAGGTCAGAAGTGGCCAGAAGTCATAAAGGGAAAGTGTAGAGGGGACCTTAAGGAAGACATTTTGTTATAACAAACTTTGGAGGTATTTGGAGAGTTTTTTGTAGGTCTACTTTTGTATAAATTCATTGTAAAAAATGAACTTAGCTTCGAACACTCATTTCACAGCTTCAAAAATTTTTAAACTAAAAACGGAATACAAAATCGAAATCAGCATAAAATTTTCTATCCAGGACACCATCACATTATTTTTTAACGTATATGTAGCACTTATGCAAAATTTGAAAAACATGCGTGTTTATCGCTACACTGGTTCGCTGCATCAAACACTACGTTGCCACGTCGGTATCGCAACGGAAATCGTCACGGACACTGTTGCCATATGTGATACTAGTTGCATTGAAGGTTATAGAGCAAAACTAGACCATTCATTCGATCATTGTTGTTCATATTTCTATTTAATGCCACCTAGAATTTCTGAGGGACCACTGTGCGCCATCTCCATATCCGCTAGGGGGTGCTGCAATTCCAGATCAAAAAGTCATTGTCAGACGACTACCGAAGTAACCCGATTGGTTCAGAATAAATTTCAACGCAAGCTTCAACGTTGGGTTCGGGTCACCGAGATCTGACGGCAGAACTGCTCCAAATGTCTGGAACTGAAGGAGAGAGTAAAAACAGCTAAGACTGAAAAAGAAAAGATCCACATCATGACTGAAAGCAGGCTACACAAGAAACGAGCTTCAGAATTGTTTTCTCTTGTGAAGGAGAAGAGGGCGGATTTAATCACTTTGAGCAAAGTACGTAGAATAGAAGGTAGTCTCCTCCCTGCTTTGTTCAAGTAGTGGTAGGCAAAGAAAAAAAGCAAAAAATTGTAATAAACCATCGATTGAACTCATATAAATTCGAACATTTTTGAATTTTTTTAAATTGTAACAAAAGAACTGTCTCAAAATATGTTTCCAGGGGATGAAACAACAGTTTACTTAATCATTTTAAAATTAAAAACAGTGAAATTATCGCACCTGTATTATAAAAAAACGCAAAAAACGATGAACAAATGTGTGGAGAGGTTATATCGAAGCAGTGTCGTTCCCGCAATTTGATAATATGATGAAAGATGAACACTGCTGATTTTTTTGTCTTTCATTGAAGCATCCATCATGAATCATCGCGACGCTTTCATTGGTCTCAGTTTGGAGTGTTCAGCCGTAGTGGGGCCACTTAAGGGACCAAATTGGCGTTTCTGGAAAACGAGAAAAACATTTCCTCCATCCCGGATCATCTTCTGAAGTGATTGCAAATAAATATTTTGCACTTTCGCAAGAAGTGAATGTATAAATTTGGAATTTCGTGTGAAACCATTGAAACGGAACGTTTTGGAAGATCCAAGAAGCGAATGCATGGAACAGCTGAAAACATCTCCGATTAGTTTATCTCATCACAATTTATATAAAACACACTTACCTCCAGTACGAAGACGTCTTCTTTGCTGATTATAGGTTAAAACAGTATCCCCAAAAGAATCCGGCGAAAAATGAAGCGAACAAACAAATATGTTTCGCGTATCGAACGAGCTTTTGTATTCGAAAAAGTTTAACCATTTTCGTCTCAACAATTTGTTGGTCGGAAAATGGTGGAAAGTTATCCGACTTTCTTCAAAATTTTTCTGCTCCGGCATCGCGGGACGTTGCACTTCGACATATTGCTGGAGTAAACAAACACTGTTCAGTATGAAATCGATAAAAAATCACATCAAACCTTACCTGCAGCAGTGAAAATGCGGTACACTATCGTGATTATCGTCGGCTCGACCTACGATTTGGTCACTTTTTACGATTTTTTAAACTTTTCAAAACAAGAAATATTGCAAAAACTTCCGAACATTGAACAAATTGAGGATTGTTTATTACTATCTTCTGTGTGTGCGCGCTCCGTGTGTATACACAGGTAATATCACTTACCTTCTATTCTACGTACTTTGCACTTTGAGCATTGACTTGTTCTTCTTCTTTTTTGGGTTTAAGAGGCTTTAAACATTGCAGTTCATTCGCCAATAGTTGAGCTTTGAATGTCAAAAGAATGCTCTGCCGAAGATTCCGGATGAAACTGTATACCACAGTAGGCAGCTGTACCTATATAATTTTACGATTGTTCAGGGGTCTAGCAAGGACGCATTGGCAAAAAATAATGTGTTTATTTACACCTGGGCAGAGCACTTCAGCATTATTCCATAGACTACAAAATACCGATTTCACCAAAATTACTGTCCTCTGATGTGTGGCTGACAGCTGTAGAGGGTAAAATAAAAATACTACAATGATGTTTATTAGTGATGAAACGGATAGTGGTTTGGCGGGATATGAGTAAATCCAAAAGAAATCGACAAATGACAAAACATGAGTATTTTTGATTCGAATGAAAGTGTGTATTCCGTTTGGGTTAGAGGAAATATGAGTTTTCCACAGCAATTGGGAATTTTTTGACTCAAGCGTAACTTTTGAAAAGGGCGTATCGATTTGAGAAAGAGAATCTTTGATAATTTATATCTCAAAAACTATTAGTTGTACCGAAATAGTGTCTTAGAAAGAGTTATAGAGTATTGATGGTTGAATATGAAAAAATGTACACTGAGAAAACAAATAGTACTCTTTTTTTATTTACAAAATAAAAATTCAATTTGCAATATCCAAAATACATATTTTTATTTTTTTTTATTTTTTCATACAAAATAGAAGTCATGTACGACTCATATTTTTTGAGATATAAATTATCAAAGATTTCTCTTACTCAAATCGATACTCCCTTTTCAAAAGTTACGCTTGAATCAAAAAATGAACCATGATGATATATTTGGAAAAGATGTTGGAAATTATAAGCGAATTCATAAAATCTCATGAACATGATGGTATAACACGACAAACATATTTAAAGGGCCTATTTACTATTAAAAAGACAATAAATTAGAAATATTTTTTTAAATATCTCGAGAATGGCTACATTTAGAAGGAGATTGATAATAACCTTTTTTGTTTTAAATAACATCAGGATTCATAATTCGTGATTAAAAATGACTGCTCACATACAAAAACTCGAAGTTTCGAAAATTCCTAAAAATTCGATGTTCCACAAAGTTCGTCAAAAATAGTTTTACCATCTTGGACCCTGTTGGTGTTGTGCCAACGGAATAACTTTCGCTTTGGTAAAAAGTCTCTAAGGGAATTGTGCTCATTTGGAAATTAAACTACTAAAAAATGAGCACTACTAGTTTTAAGGTTTTATTCGCTTTGTAAATTTCACTTGGGATATGTATCACTCATGGCATCTAAAACTTGAATGAGGAAAAATACTGCATCGCAAACTATGCGCTCGTATTTCAATTGCGCAGTATTTGCGCCCACCAATCAGCATCGCTCCTGTAGTTGTGTTGGTTGTCTCTCGCTAGTTCCGTTGTTCTCATTCTGCCCACGCGAGGTTGTTGGATGTTACATGTTAGAACATGTTCTTCAAGCGTGCTCCTTATTTGCATCGGAAAATTACTGGAATGTTTTACTCTCACATTTGCTAATTTATTACTATATCCGTTCGCTATCGCGAACAGGCCCATTTTTTAAATTTTCTACATGACTTCTATTTTATATGAAAAAATTGAAAAAAAATATAAAAAAATACATATTTTCTGATATCGCAAATTAAAATTTTATTTTGTAAATAAAAAAAGAGCACTAATTTTTCTTCTCAGTGTATATTTTTTTTCAAATTAAGTCAACAATACTCTATAACTCTTCCTAAGACACTATTTCGGTACGATTCATATTTTTTGAGATATAAATTATCAAAGATTTCTCTTACTCAAATCGTTACGCCCTTTTCAAAAGTTACGCTTGAATCAAAAAAGGAACCATGATGATGTATTTGGAAAAGTTATTAGAAATTATAAGCAAATTAAAATAAAAGGGACTATTTACTATAAAAAAATAAATTAGAAATATTTTTTTTAAATATTTCGAGAATGGGTCACATCGAGAATAAATCACATCAGGATTCATAATTTGTGGCTAAAAATGATTGCTAACATACAAAAATTCGTAGTTTCGAAAATTCCTAAAAATTCGATGTTCTTCAAAGTTCGTCAAAAATAGTTTTACCATCTTGGGCCCATTTTTTTAATATTCTGCATGACTTCTATTTTGTATGAAAAAATTTAAAAAAAATAAAAAATATGAATTTTTATTTTGTAAATAAAAAAAAAGAGTACTAATTTTTTTCCTCAGTGTGCATTTTTTCATATTCAACCATCAATACTCTATAACTATTTCTAAGACACTATTTCGGTACGACTCATAGTTTTTGGGATATAAATTATCAAAGATTTCTCTTACTAAAATCCTTACTAAAATTGCTGAGAAAAACTCATTTCCTCCAACCCAAACGAAATACACACATTCATTGGAATCAAAAATACAAATTTTTAAAATCTGCATTTTTAGAACGATTTCATTTGGAATTGCTGATATCGGATAACGGATATCCGGCCAGCTTCGAGGCTTCGGTGGCCGGATATTCGGTTCCTTATAAGCTAATACAAAATTAAAAGAAACGAAAGACGTACATAAGGCAAATAAAGCGTTAAATTTTAGAGAGAAATAAACACATTTTTAAATGAGAAGTATGAACTAATATTGTTTTTTTTTTATTCAGAATAAATATCCAATTTAAAATAGTATATCAAGTTTTCCACAAGGAATCTGGAACAGGTTTTTTTTCTGATAATGGTTTTTTTCCATAGTATCGAGATTTTGGTAAGTGTATTGGAATGATTCTAATACTCGGTATAAGAATAAGAATTACGTGTTCTAAGAACAGCAATCAATTATTTTTATTGGGATAAAAAAGACTTAGAACTGTTTTCAGGGATGGTAATCTTACTTCACTACAGATCGAAATTTTTATGAACGTCAACACATTGTTTGACTAATATGACGACCTAACAACTGTTATGCTTGATGGAGTAGTGTGTTGGGCTTTTATATATTCGAGGTAATCTTGCTATGCGTATCCAAGAGCTGCCGCATCAAAAAAGTATCTGGACGAAGACGATACCGCACAAAGAGCGAACTCACTTCGGTGTTCTGCTGGAAATTCATCATTCATTCATCATAATTTACCACTGGTTAATTTTGAATACTGTTATAAAGTTAATTCTGTTATGAGTTGGTAATAATTAATATTCAATATATAATAAAATTATAACACATTAATAACATAATAACATTTCTGACATGACAGTAATCACAACTTCTTTACGTGTGAATGATGTTTATATGCTTGTTGTGTTATGATTAATCTTAAGGTAATATTTTTTTTTCTAATATTCGGTATCCGGTATCCGATCGAATAGCAAATATTGGCCGGATACCGGATATTCGTTTCATCTCTAATGTTTATGCTACAATACTGAATGACGTGGTGCGCACCTAATCAAACGAAAACGGTGGATTTCTTACAAAAAACCTCTTGACATTAACTCCTGAGAGAGAAGGAATCAGGGGAAAAAAGAGGGACGAAGAAGGACATCAGGGAAAAATGTGTGAGCCCACACGAATTAACGGCGAATTCATGACGAATTACATTCTAGCTTGATGCTACAGAGTCGTCTTTCCTGTATAATTTTAATTTTTGGAGATGGCCCGTTTTTCAAATAGGCGACACAATTAATCCTTATTTTTATATAGCGGTATAATTACGCGATCTGCCTCATCTCGTTGAGAAGAGAAATTTTGCGAGTGCGCGCCGATGAAGGGGTAATCTTTTCTTACGCGGTTCTCTCAAAATTATGCGACTTTTACGCGGCTCTCTAGAAGTTATACGATTTTTTTGCGCGCACGCATCAATCGCGTAAAAAAGGAATTCAGTGTATTCGGAGAAGTCTGAGATAATATTGAAACATGAACTTTTGTTAAAGACGTCGATTTTCTATCTCTTATAGCTTTTGAAATATATGGCATTTTTGCATTGAGACTCCTGAAAAATTAATTTTTTACTAATTTACTAAACTAATTTACATATCAAGCTATTCGAATCACCCTCTTATGCATTAAACTGTCAAATGTTAAAAATAATAAACAAAAACAGATATTGCTCTCTCGGTAGTCATTCGGATGATATTTCGTGCGCATCGTATTATATTTTCCGTGAATTTTAATTTTTTTGACCCGATATCTTTGACAAATCATCAGTTTGATTCTCCCTCTCCTACCTTCGATTTCGCCTCCCAATTCTGGTGTTCAAACTCATTGTCTCCGTTGTCTCCGCTCCCCGTATCAAGGTCTATTCAGAAGATGCACCTTGAACTGGCCTAATCGTTGTTTTCCACAGTAAAAGCCAAATGACAAAGGGCTCTTTGTTATTCTGAACTGAAATGCGAGCTGTTGTAGCTGATCGGAAGCACGCAGGCCAGATTTTCATCGACAAGCACTATACGTTAGAGTGTCGTGTTTACATACTTTCCAATGACATAAAAAATTCGGGGACGATATCCGAAGCGGGTCTGACTTGCGAAACTATAGCTAGTGAAGGAATTGATAAAGGCTGATTTAGACGATGCCAGTCAGCGCTCTAGTTGAAATATCCAGTGAACAGAGCACAGACACTCTGTTCAAGTTACTTGTACCAGTATCGAACAAGTAATTGGCCTCTAACTTGAACAGAGTGTCTGTTCTCTATTCACTGGATACTTCAACTAGAGCGCTGACTTGCATCGTCTAAATCAGTCTTAAGTTCATACGACTTCTCTCGAGGATTGTTAAAATCCTGGACTATCGCTAACCTGGTTAAGTCTCCCACGATATTAAAAAAGAAATTTACGCTGTCCGAGTCATTTTCGCTGGTTTCGCTCGCGTCATGGTGGACAAACTGAGGCTATCCAGTGGGATGGTCAGTGTTCCAAATCTTTCTTTAACGAAAGAAAGCGAGAAATATTCACATAAATGGATTTTTAATTTTGCATGGAAAGTTTGTCCCGACTCCGTTCCCGTGAGCAAAATTTTTCGAGATATACCACAAGATAGATACGATCTTGATTTCGAGTTTTCGATGGTAGAATTCTCTCTTGTTCACCTTTCGTGAAACAATTCTGCTTCAGGATTGGATAGAATTAAGTTTTTTATTAGTACCTAAGTTGAGATTTCTATGCCAAATAACACACCTTGAATGTACTCTAAGTGGCAAGCTCGAAAATACGCGTGACCACAGTGCAGGTCGGAAGAAATTTCATTCACGAAAAATCCCCGGACAGGGCGAGAATCGACCCCGAATTCCCGGCATGCTAATGTGTGACGCTTATAACTCGGACACGGGAACACTACTGTTGCACGGAGCATCGCTTGTTGATTTTTTTTCAAGCAGTACTAGTCGTAGCTATTCAAAAACCCGGAAAATCCGCGTCTGATTCCAATTTGTTTCGCCCAATAGCGATACTGTCTTGCACACGGAAATTGTTAGAGAAAATGACTTTGTATCGTCCTGGTAGATGGGTTGAAACAAATGACCTACTCTCAGATACACAATATGTATTCCGTCTGCCATCTCTATAGAACAATATGTTATATAACCTGCTATGTGAGTTGAATTTTTTCATGGAGATTCTGCAGTAATTCAGGTTTTCAGCATGGGACTTTCCCAGATCTCATGTTTCCCCTTTTGTACATCTTGCAACATGATGGAGTTATGACTGTTGTATGTCCAAAATAATCCGACCAGCAAGAATACTTACGAATTGCACAGTTTTTTAACCTGGCCTGAACTTTGGCCTGAGGATTGAGTTCTCTACGGAGAAATCAAAGATGGTCGTTTTTTCTAGGAAGCATAGACTGATCATAGGACTTCAATCCGAGTTTCAACTAAACCGATAACTCATCCCATGTCATTTAAGTATCTTGGGGTTTACTTCGACTCCAAACATACTTGGAGGGTCCATATTGAGTGTCTGAGTAAAAAATATCAACAAAGAATAAACATTCCCCGTACTATTACCGGTACCAGGTGAATAGCCCATCCAGAAGCTCTTATAATGTTGTACTGAAAAACTATTCTCTTAGTGATGGAATATGGTAGTTTCTGTTAAAATATGTCACCCTACTAACCTTGAGACGTTCCCGAATAATTGGTTTCCCATCCTATTAACCAAGAATATAATAAAATTTAAATATAAATAAAATAAAATATAATATAATAAATATAATATAATATAATATAATATAATATAATAATATAATAATATAATAATAAGTGAAAATATAAATGCAGAATGCACATGAAAATAAAATTAATAATTTGGCTGCTTCAAATATATGTAACTGAACCTGTAAAAATAAACGATTCATATAAAAAAGGCAAATCGGAAGAAGAGCACTCCTATAAGAAAAGAGTTTTTCTAACTACAACTGGTATTGGTATATAGGCTATTCATATAATTTCTTTCAGAATTTTAAAAAATGCGGTTTTAAAAAAAAATATTTCTAATTTTAAATAAATTGTTCAGTGTTTCAGCGTTGCTCTATAATTCGTAATTGATTCGATATTTTTCAATGAAAATTCAAACAATTTCATCGATCTTTCTTTGACCAAGATTTTGTACGTCTTACATTTTGTAATAATTTGAGAAAAAAGCACTTTTCAAAAAGTCGTCTAGTTTGCAAATAGATATGCCAAATTGCAAAGTTGAGCATTCATTATCAAACACTTATTTCAATACAATATAAGTTCCAACTGCCGTTTTCATGTGTTCTCTATTGTTACGCCTCACATTTTTACCAAATCTGATGCGAACGAAGGCATCGGTTGAATTGATTGAAATGAAAGATAAATTTATTCACAGATTTTACGATATCTTTAGTAATATTGATTATAATTTAAAAATCTATATCGGCCCCTTCCGTTCCAGAAACAATGTCACCGTCCAACCAGAGAAACGACCACATCCTTGCCAATGCGGACAGCTTCAATGCAAGCGTCATCAGTACCGAATTCCCGAAACGAGTCAATCCCTTCCTCAAGGACATCTCCAATTTCGATGAGCTCAACGGAAACCAGGAGAGCGACGAGGATCAGATTTACAATAATAACAACAACGATAGCAACGACACGGAACATAACGAACCAGCGGTAATGTCCGAATCCACGGAACTCATCGATCATGAAATGGATGAAGGTATCGACGAAGAGGAGCAACCGGTGGTGGAGCAGCATAATGCTGAAGATATTTCGCGAACGAGCAATGTGGCGGTAGTGCATCATCATGATGACTCTGTTGATCAAGAAAACAACAGCTCCAAGTTGCTGCATGATTCGGACGGTGGGCAGAGCTTGCGTAGAGTAGCGCGCGGATGCGATCTAATTCACGATGTTCGATTTTCGTTTCAGTCATGGAGAGTAGCTTCTCTACGCCGAGCAAGCACGAGAACATTCCAGAGTGGGCCGTGGTTGGCGAATCTGTGCAGATCCGACCGTACAACACGAGTGGTGTAATAGCGTTCATTGGTGGTACGCATTTTCAGGTAGGTTTTGTGTTTCAAGAAGCTTGAGGGCAGTTTGAGCTAATTGCGTTTGTGTATTGGTCAGGGTGGAACCTGGATTGGAGTGGAACTTGACACACCGACCGGCAAGAACGACGGCACCGTGCAAGGAATACAGTACTTCAACTGTAAACCCAAACACGGAATCTTTGTGCGGGCGGATAAACTTATTCTGGACAAACGCGGACGAGCGATGCGCGAACTGAAGAGGGCAGAAAAGCTGAAGGGTAAGTGGGATGATTCTCTCAATGCACAAAAGTCTGCCAATTCAGATACAGGAAAGTAACCGCATATGAAAAACGACCAAAGGTTATCGAAATATCGAGTCATATGTTTTATTAGAACGATTGATCAATCACATTTACTGCCCAAATGTGCATGGTTGACGGAACCACTAACACCACTCAGTGATGGAAACGCTTTTTTATATTTATATATTATTGTTTTTGACTGTAATATTAACAATCAAAAGTTTGCCGGAAGGGTTTCATGATTTTTGTTATCACAATCCTTTCACATATAACGTCGAACCACAATCGTGGCGAATAGACTGTACCAGAACGTACAACATCGAACATCACTCGTGATGTATCGATGAGAAATGATTATATGTAATGTAAAATACACATGCTCAGCAGAATAGCGTGTGTATTTTACATTATATATAATGCTTGTGTTTGGGCCATGCTGTTGGAAATTAAATTGTACGGTAAGGGGTTAATACAATTGAAAAACACAGTTGACATTTACGTCAATCATCTACATTTTGGCAGTTTATGAAGGGAAAGTAATATCGATTAGACGCTCACCACGACCTTCACATAGCCTTTCACACTTCTTCTTCAATTTTTTTAATTGCGAAGAATAAACATCAGAGTCGTTTGTACGGGGAATGTATTAGCTGACCAAGATTGAGATCCTAGAAATCACTTACTGAACTATCTGTGTCGTCCCTAGATTTCACCCAGTCAGCTCCGTTTTTCGAACTGCTATGGTTCCTGATCGACGGTACCGATATTTATTAATGGTGACAATAATACTGCCGTACTACGCATAGTAGTCCCATGTTACTTTTTGACAATTTTAACTTTTCCTCATAAAACGATGTTTTTATCCCTAGTCTTCCAGAAAACCACAAAAAGACTTATTGTTTGTTCCCAGCTTTTCGATAAACAACATCAAGCTCAATTGTCACATGCTGATATTCTATACATAACTGTCCCTTCATGTATTTTTTATAGATCCATAATAAATAAATCGGTTCAAGTGCAAGAATTTTATGTCCTCCTTTCAGCAGGGCTAATGCAGTCTTTTTTGGTTTCAAAGAACGAATTTATTCTCAAACAAATGAAGAAAAAAGTTTAACAGAACACTTGTTCATCTTGTTTGCGAATGACTAATAACAATGAGGTTTATATTCTGCAAACGTGTTGCGGATCACCCCTCCTTTTGAAAACAATGTTTTATGCATAATGTGTATTGCCAAACTGCAATGCTTAAAACTTCCGGTAGACAAATATGCTAGAAAACATTGGTTGCATTTTTCTCAGTTGCCGATTTTGAACATGTGACAACTATGCGTAGAACGGCAGAATAGGTAAATGGTAAATGCTTACTGCATCAGAAGTGGATGGGGGAGACCAGGTCAATCACAGGGGTTTTCTCTCCATTGTTTGCCATTTGAGATGGTGGAGCCAAGATTATTGACTAGCTCAATCGCCACCAATACTCCACAGTTTGATTCGCTCAATACTCAAAGGGGATCATGCACGTTCATGTCTCCATTTGAAATAAATAGAAGGATGTTTAGGAACATCTGTTCGATCTCTTGCATCTTCTAAACCGCATGATTGTGAAATCTAGGAGGAATGTTCAAGCTAAAGGCGGTACCATTTAAAGGAAACATGATTTTAACACTTAAAATTCGGAAACTCGAGGTTATCGAGTACCCTTTAAAATGTTGTTCGTATTTTATAGATTAAACTACAGTCATTTTTTCAAAATTTCAAAAAGTACTTTTTGACACATTAAATCGAATGCAGCACTAGCTCTATTGAAAGAACGTAAACATACATTTAACGGGCTGTTGAACTCATAAAAGATTCTATGATGTCCGACATACAGCAAATAACGCTCACGAAGAAGACGACAAGGTACATACAACTGAATATTACAGTAACGACGGGCAATCGAGATTTCCTTGCCCTTTGATTGTGTACACATCGTTAAGACTGCCGGTACCACACCGAACAAATCCCAGGACTGCGAACAATTCAGTGGTGACAGCATTTATATGTTCGTTGAATCTAAATCGCTCATTGTCGATGATCGCTCCGATGTCGCCGAATGATTTGACGCGTTCCATAGTTTCTGTTTCCAGGGTTTCTGACGATTGAAGTAGTCTTCCAAAGCTTCGAGAAAGTACTTTTGCGAAACGATTTGTTGGAAATCGTTGACAACGGCTATTTCAAAGATTTGGTGCATTCATTCAGGAACGACGGAGGAATATTATCAATCCCGATTGTCAACTTTTCCCAAGGTAGACGAAACTGAATGCCGTGTGATGACAAGCAGCGTAACATTCGAATCAAAATCAGAGCAGTTCCGGGCGCTGTTGGGCAAAAATTTTGGCGAATTAGTACTAATGTATTTAAAAAAAAAAACAAGTTGGTTTACGTCCAAACCAGTCAACGTACTCAAATCTGCCTTATTCAAGCCGAGCGGGCTGCGAGTCATTCTATTACAAGCTGTAATGAATAATTAGGATTATCTAGGTATTGATAGTGCCCTCTAATTGGCTTCAATCATCGATATATCCCAGATTTTGAGACTTGATTTCAGGCATGATGTAGATAACCTACATGACTCAAGCCTGACGAATTCAGTTCAAGGTCTAAAT